>NC_044205.1:2840811-3140811 GCF_900880675.1 Sparus aurata | reverse complement strand
CTGCGTCCAGAGGTTTTATATTGTGCTACCTCCCTGTCAAAAGGTACGCTCGGAGCTGCAAGGTTTGAAAGATTCTCCAGCTGGAGTCGTCTGTTGAAGGCCATCGCCAGGCTGCTCCACATAGTCACATCCTTTAAAGCTGCACCTGAGAGCGCATGCCATGGATGGCACAAGTGTGACAAGAACATCGCTGAAGAACAACTCCAGCAGGCCAAAGCCATCATCATTGGTGCAGTTCAAAATGAGGTGTATGCAGATGATATCAGGCACATAGAACGTGGTGAGTCTGTTCCCAAGCAAAGCCCACTTAGCAAACTGAATCCAATCATGGACACTAACATGATTCTCCGGGTTGGAGGTCGGCTAATGAAAGCTCAACTCACGGCAAACGAAACACACCCCATACTCATCCCCAGTAAACACCACGTAACTCAGCTCATAATCAGGCACTTTCATTCACAAGTACGCCACCAGGGCAGACACTTTTCTGAAGGCGCAATCAGAGCCTCAGGTTTCTGGATAGTGGGTGGGAAAGGTCCATCAGCAGTGTTATCTTTAACTGCGTTACATGTCGCAGATTAAGAGGCAAACGACAAGAACAGATCATGTCAGATCTGCCAGAAGACAGAATGTGCACAGACCCTCCTTTTACGTGTGTAGGCCTTGATGTTTTTGGCCCATGGCCTGTCACAGTCAGAAAAACACGTGGAAGTCAAGCAGAAGCTAAGAGATGGGCTGTAATTTTCACATGTATGAGTATTCGTGCCATACACATTTAAGTATTAGAGTTAATGGACACTTCGTTGTTTATCAATGCACTGCGACGTTTCTTTTCCATCAGAGGTGCTGCCAAGCTGCTCAGATCAGACTGCGGTACAAATTTCGTGAGCGGCTGTCACGATGGCAAAATCAATACCTATCTCAAAGATAGTGGTTGTGAGTGGCATTTTAATCCCCCACATGCCTCCCACATGGCTGGATCATGGGAGCGCATGATCGGCGTCAGTCGGCGGATTCTAGTGCAATACTGCTACAACACGGAAAGGCCAAGCACGAGGTGTTAGTGACATTCATGTCGGAAGTCTCTGCTATAGTTAATGCAAGGCCACTCACAGCAGTGTCCACTGATCCAGAACATCCTGAGATTCTCACTCCTGCCATGCTGCTCACGCAGAAAGTTGCCATGCCTCTAGTCCCCCCAGGCCACTTTGACGACCGTGACCTGTTTAGAACACAATGGAGATGTGTACAGTACCTGGCCAATTGTCTTCTGGGGACGATGGAAGAGGGAATACCTCAGTGGACTACAACCTCGTCGCAAGTGGAGAACACCCAAACCCAACCTACAAATGGGAGATGTCATCCTGCTTAAAGATGGGCAAGAGAATAGGAATGACTGGCCTCTTGGCGTTGTTGCAAAGACCTTTCATAGCCAGGATGAAAGAGTGAGGAAGATCCAAGTCAAGATAGTCCACAACAGCGAACAGAGACTGTACTTGAGACCTATCAGTGAAGTCATCCTGCTGGTATCGAAGGACCACACCTGAAAGACATATCCTTTGAAAACAGTGGGTGTGGGTTATTAGGTGTGACATCCTACTGATGTCAGACGGGGAGTGTTCTGTCTCTCAGTCTTGATTGTTAGTATAATCTGCACTTGAGGTTTATTTTGTGACACATTCCAGCTATTTCGCTCTTGTTTTAATCTGGTAAATGTGCCTTTAAGAGAAGTCTGTGGATTTTGCATTTGTTGACAATCACCGCCATCTAGTGGCGTAAAGCGGAAGCAGTAAGTGAGTTTGTATCAGGAAACGGAGTATAGCCGAGTCCTCCTAACATGTCGGTCCTGTGTGGAGTCTGCTGTTTTCCTCACCTGTTGCGCTTGAGAAGGTCATAATCTGTAAGTTCAGTGCAAAGATGCTTGATTATGGACGTGTATTGGTGCTTTCATTTTGTGTTATTATGGCCGGTATGCTATTCAAATCAGTAAAAGCTACGTGTTATGATTTAGCCTTTTGGTCGCTATTCAACTCAGGAGCTGTTGCTAATGTTAAGAATGGAAATTGGTTATTTTACACATGGCAATAGTTTTGAATGTGAAAAGTATGTTTTTACACTGGAACTGAATGCTCTTTATTCTGTTTCTGTTGTCACAGTTTTACAAGTGAGAAATGGTGCATCAGTAAAACTCAGAAGAATGCTACAAGTGACTCACGAGTGGTTACTGAAGCCATTTATGTTTAGCTCGCTGCATACGCTAAAGCACTCAATTTAGCCGAGGGCAGAAGAACATCCCTCACTGTGGTGTGACACAAGTTTAATGTAAATAATATTACGAGGGAGCTTGGTTGTGACAGTAAAAAGTCTGGAAATGTGCAGACTGGAGACAGAGACATTGCGAACAGTGTCCAATAGTTTGGAGATTGTGTTGGAGATAAACACAGCTTTCGCTAGCTGTTAGCCATTAGGTACATGGTAGTAAATGTAACAACACAATACAAACTAAATAACATATTCAGAAATACTAACCATTCTGAACTGTCCTGCTGCAGCCGCAGAGTCTGAATTTCTTTAGGAGCCTCTCCTTCTGGGTCCGATTCTTGATCAAACTAGTATGGTTGAACGAAAGCATCTCGGTGAGACATAGCATTACACCGTAAACATTAACGCATTCTGCCACTAGCGTAAGCGGCATCGTCTCCCTGAGAGGGGCATGCAACAGGTAAGGCAGGCGTTGACAGACAAAGCTCATTAGTATTTAAAAGCGCAGGCACAGAAACAGCCTGCTCTCAGTAGAGTAGCGCTTTTAGACAGCTAAAATTCAGGACCACAGATGTGTTTGGGGCAATACATTTCAAATACAGTGTTGTTGGACCTCTGACCGCTGTGTGAAATTGATGAAAAACAGTATAATATGGGACCTTTTAACGATGTATGGACCACAGCTGGTACGTATGTATAGTTAAAAGTGCAAGTCAATCATACAACTCTCCACTTGAAAACATATGTACATTTTTTTTCTTTTTTTTACAAATCATCATCAACATTTTTCAGCACACATGAGGCCTATTCCTAACAGAAAAACAAAAAAGACAGAAAATACTTGCATACACACATAGTCCAATCCCTGTTTGTGTAGGATATTCTTGGTATATCATTCAATTAAATTTTTGTTAAAATTATTAGCCTCTAGATTGGCTTACTTAGTCCTCAACATTAACAAACCTGCATTCACTACTTCTGATTTTCCTATCTACCCATGTCTAGTGTAGGAAGTTCAACTCAATACTAAAATATACTCTAAAATCTTCTCAAATTGGAGCATGTGGTGTGCAGTGATGCTGAGATAAGTCCATCTGGAGGTGTGTGACATGGAACTCTTAAGAAAGTTGTGTGATTGGAAACAGAGCATCTCATTTCAAACACCACACCTCTGCAACACCAATCACCAAACACACACCTGCTTGTTGTTATATTGCTGTGAGTAATATGAGAACTCCCTATGAAAATCACAACCATGTCAACTCAAGTCCCTGTTGGTGTGTAAGTGGCTTAGTCTCCAATTACATGTGTGAAGTCTCGTCTTGTCACTACACCCATACAGATGCGTGCTGGCGCGCGCGCACGCACACACACACACACGCACAACCCCAAGCAGTGAGTGGAGGTTAACGAGGCCTGGCGGCACCTTGATCTGTCCCAGGTACACTTCCTGCTGCTGATGTGGCTGATGCGATACTGTGCCCTGACCGTGCCGCACACTGACATTCATCTGGAGATTTGGTAATTAGCCTGTACTGACACACTGCAAACACACACATACACGCACACACAGATCTGCAACCATCTATCAATCAAGGCACCTAACAGTTGTGTAATTCTAACAACGTAAGGAAAAATGTACTTACCAGTGGTAAAGAGGAAGAAGAGGAAGTGGAGTGTAGGTACACCAAAGCCCTGATAGATACAGCATGAAAGTGAATGCATTATACCCTGTGTTTTTCCTTAACTAAATAGGACATTAGTTCTAATTAACACTGCAGCCCACCAACCAGCCCTCCTTCTGTCCTCTTATCTTTTGTTATCTATCTCTCCTTGCTCAGCCTCTGTAAGCCAATTACCAGTCAGATATGCATTCCTTCTCTTTCAGTGGGTGACAATCCCCCCGGAAACCTTGCCAAGATTTTGCTTTAAAGAAAGTAAATAAATATGCAACTCAACTCAACTCTCAACTCAACTTTATTAATAAAACACTTTAAGCAGCCATAGCTGGGACAAAGTGCTGTAAATAAATTAGAAATGGAACATAAAACATAAAAACATAAAAAAATAATATAAAAACAATAAAACAATAACAATGTTAAAACAATAAAAACAATAAAACACTAAAACAAGAGCAGAGTCTCATCCTGGGTTGAAAGCCAAAGAAAAAAGATGGGTTTTAAGATGAGTTTTAAAAATGGACAGTGAGGGGGCTTGTCTGATGTGTAGTGGGAGGACGTTCCATAGTTTGGGACCGGCAATAGAAAAAGCTCTTTCCCCTCTGAGCTTCCGCTTAGACCTCAGTACCTCCAGGAGCAGCTGGTCAGCTGACCTGAGGCACCGGGCAAGAGCGTAAGGGTGGGGCAGTTTAGAGAGGTAAGGCGGGGCAAGACCATTTAAAGATTTAAAAACAAATAAAATAATCTTAAAATGAACTCTAAAGTGTACAGGCAGCCAGTGGAGGGAGGCCAGAATGGGAGTATTGTGCTCCCTCTTACCTGCTCCAATTAAGAGGCAAGCAGCAGGCGAGCAGCAGCATGCAATACAAATTTTGAGTACATTGAAATTGCATAGCTTCTGTTCAGTTGAAGCTTTATTATTACCTTGCGGTAAATAAAAGAAGGTTGAAGTCTTTATTTTTTTACACAAAATAACATGTTGTAGTATTGATAAGAGTATCGATAAGTATCGGTACGATAAGGGGTATCGGTATCAATAAAATCCTAGCGATATACATCCCTGGCCATGATGCTGTGCGCTATAGCAAAACACACATTTCTTATGCTTGTTTGAACATTAAGCTGTTATATTCAAAGTAAATGTCTTCATCATTGAAAAGTTAAAGTAAAAAGAAAATTACTTTCCAGATTGGTACTGTAAATTGTGATGTTAGGTTCATTAATAAAGTGAGTATAGTCAAAATTTCAGAAACACTAAGGTCACGATTTTAATGTCCACCAGCATAACCCCATCCACTTGACTAACCTGAAACCCCTAACCTTTCCTGAGTATTAAAAAAGGATGGAAATCACAAATTGTTATTTTATTTATTCATATAGCTGTTTCATTATTTTTTTCTTTAAATTCTATCTCTGTTTAGGCCACGCTTAGTGTTCTTTCAAAGCCTCTCAACTGCCAAATATTTAATTCTACGTAGAATACTAAACCCCTTTTACTGAATGTAAGTTATTGACTTTATTGGGGGGTTTAACATTTGCTTTAAGAAAACATGCTGTTTTTGGCTCAATAACAGACATAAATAACTAGTTATGGTGGAGATTTTTTGCAGTGTGCATGTACACAGGATATTAAAAAGAACCCAACAGTTTAGGGAGGGGGAGGTGCGTGTCTGTGTGGGTGTGTGAGGGTGTGCGTGGTGTCGGGCCACAATGCCTCATTCATATTGACATTAAGAACTTTCTTTTATCTCCCCTTCCCCTAAGAAAAGAGGCCCTGCAACATTCTGAGGAAGCTTAGCTCCCAGAGCACAATAAAGAATAATTTGATTCCTGTTTACTCAGATATCAGCTGCTATTTCACAGCTCCAGCAAGAGTATATTGCAATGGTGTGTGTGTGTGTGTGTGTGTGTGATAGCACTACCTTTACTGACAAAGCAGTGGTTCAGATTGGGATGTTTGTCAGACATCATACTGAAATTAAAAACATGTTTGTCCAGGATGCAATGGCCAATCACTTAAGAAGTCAAATCACAAACAACTGAGATGATAACATCTACAATGTTCCATAAAGGACAATAATACCTCAAAAACCTGAAAAGAGAATTTAGTTTATTAATTGACAAAAGTGACAATAATTGACAATACATCAAAGGTATTTAATGTAGCTATATGAAATATATATATTTTTTAGGAGCTTTTATAATCATAATCACATTTCTGTTTCACATTTTGATTAATAATAAAGCTTTAACTGGGTGAAATTGAACAAAAAAATAAATACACGAAAATTAGAGAAAAGAGAGTAAATAAATAGAAATAAATTACTTTGATTTGTTGCAGTAATTTAATTTTTTTCAAATACCACAGATGTGTACATAAAAAAAGAAAAGACGAAAGAAAAAAAAAGGAAAATGAAGAAAAAAAAATGGGAAGGGGTGCCTGAATGTGTGTGGTGGTGGTGTGTGTGTGTGTGTGTGTGTGTGTGTGTGTGTGTGTGAGGATATCACTTTACTGCACTAATATAACAATTGCGGAACTCCACCTCTCATTAAATACATCTGTTTGGAGTACCAGGGCAAGTTATTTGTTCCATCTGGTAAAGTTCCCAAATCTTCTCTGTCCACATCCTACATGTTGGGGGTCAGGTTTTCGCCACTTAGTCGTGATACATTTGAGTGCTGCTGTTAATAGTATTTGAAGGTGGTAGTCTTTGCCTCTTCCAATGGTATTAATCCCGATATTGCCATCTTTGGATCCTTCATGAAACTTTGCTTGAATACTAGTCTCAGTGCCTCAAATACATTGTCCCAAAAGGATTTCAACTTAGGGCATGCCTGAGATATATGGGTATGGTTACCAGTTTGTGTCCCACAGTTTCTCCAGCATTTATCAGAGTGTGTAGGCTCCATTTTAGACATGATTTCTGTTGTTCGAAAACATATTGTTATTACCTTCTATCTTAATTCCCGCCACGCATTTGAATTAGTTACTAGATGTGCTTCAGTGCATATCTCTTCCCACATGTCTGGCTGTATGTCTGTATTCATTTCATTTCCCCATCTTTCTTTTATCTGTACTGTATCATTTGGATTCATACCTATAAATATTTGGTAGAGATGGCCAGTAACCTTTTTATTCCTGTTATCTGTTTGTATTTTGACTAAAAACTCTTCGATTGGGGGGGGGGGGGGTTCAAGGACTTTATACCACTCTTTATGTTTTGTTAAAAAGTTCCTTAATTGTAAGTACCTGAAGAAGTCTGTATTAGGAAGTGTAAATTCCTCTCTTAATTGTTCAGTTGATTTGAGGCTGCCACCCGTAAGTAGTTGATGTAGATTGGTGAGGCCATTGCTCTGACCATTTTCTGAAGCCTGCATCTAAAAGAGAGGGTACAAAATCATCTACAAATCCAGTATTTGTTAGTGCCGAATTTGCTTTAGATAACCCAAATGAGTTTTATTTTTCTCCAAATCTTCAGTGTCGTCCTAGTCCATTCCCTGATTTTGGTTTCTATTAAGGGGATTTCTAAGAAGGCAGAGTCCGCAAGGGCCATGTACATATACGTTTCTCAAGGTTGAGCCATTGTGTACAAGTAGAATGTTGCATCCATACTATTAGGGGTCTAAACTGTGCAGCCCAGAAATAACGCCTTTTGAGTTTGAGCCCTCCCTGTGCTTTAGATAGCTGTGCTTTTAGTCTAATTCTAGGCCGTCTCCATTGCCAGATGAATTTTGGAAATTGGCGGATCTATTTTATCAAATGTAGATTTAGGAATATCTAAAGGTAACATCTGAAATGGATAGAGGAGCTTGGCAACACATTCATACGCGCACTCTCAATGCGACCTGACAAGGATAAGGGAAGTGCTGACCATCTGTCCAAATCCTTACCAATATTTTGAATTATGCTTTAATTTACATCATACAAACTGTCTAGCGATGGGGGAATATGCATACCAAGGTTTTTGATGCCATCTTTGGGCCATTTGAACCCATTTTGGAGTTTGACCACCTGAGGAATTCTGTTGTCCATGTCTATGACTTATGTCCATGGCCATCATCTTGTCTAAGTTAACCTTGTAGCCTACAATGATAATTTATGTTGTCCTCCATTTATTGTCAGTCCCTTTATATTATTGTTGATATCTCTGATAAGCTGTGCGAGTAGTTGAATACCTATATCAAACAGTAAAGGTGATAAGGAGCAGCCCTGTCTGCAGCCACGTTTTAGTGCAAATCTATCTGATAGGAATCCAATCACTTTGACGGCCGAATTGAAATCGTTTCAGTGTTTGAAATAGGTAATGCCAGGATACTCGATCGAATGCCTTCTGGGCATCTAGGGACAATATCACTGTTTCTTTCTCTTTGGCTTTTGGGTGCATCATCAAATTCAGCAACCTTCTGACATTGATACTTCTGACAGTATCTTCTTGTGATGAACACGGTCTGATCAGGGTGGATAATGTTCGTGATGATCTTATTAGTACGTCTCGCCAGAATAGACGTTTATATGTGTAGCTCTGCATTCAGGAGGGATATGGGCTGATATGACTCATATCTGGCTGCATCCTTGCCTTCCTTATGTATTACAACTCTTGGTGTGTCCCTCCAGGAGGAGGCTACAGTTCCAGATTGTAACGCATGGTGCTTGTTTGAGCTCATTAAGCAGATTTGGGGATGGTGTTCTTTTATGTTGTTGCTCTAGTTGCAGTATTTTGTTTTCCAATTGATGTTGCCTTTCTTCCCTTCTCTTTTTTTGCACTTGCAAATGAGATGATGCAACCTCTAATGTATGCCTTGGCACAGTCTCATAGAATGAAAGGTGATCTTTCGGGTGAGGTGTTTATATGTAGGCAATCACTTTGTTCAGTTGTTACAAATATAATACATTTCCCACGATAATGCTAGGGGAGCACAATCAGATATTGTAATTGGCAAAATCTCTACATTTACATTTACATTTATGGCATTTAGCAGACACTTTTGTCCAAAGTGACTTACAATAAGTTCATTTGTCACAAGAGAGAAACCACGACATATCAACGCCGATGTCAAACCCTCATCTGAGGATCATAAATGATATTTGCGAAAAGATTCTATAACCCTAGTATTATATTCGTTTCTCCCCCCTTACTTTGGTGTTCCCGGTCAAATTTGACCGGTCTGCTTTAACTGCTCTTACATTACCACAAAAAACATAATTCAAACATAATCATCACCAAATCTTATTTACCACCTTTTAATGCTGTAAACAATGTTTCCAACTTCTTGTCAACATGCATAACTGTAGTAAATACACAAAGAATAGACACTGAAAATTATAATAATATTCAAAACAGAGACCAAATTCACAGAACATCAGAAAAAATCAACATGAATAGTCATCTGTGTGTGTGTGTGTGTGTGTGTTTGTGTGTGTGTGCCACACAGGAGTGGCATTGTACAATCAGGTTGGAGTGTGCCTTGCAAACATAGGCATCACATTTGTCGCTAACTTGTTTTATTTATACTCTCGGGGCAAGGAGCTTGCATCTCTTCCTCTTTTGCCACTGTCCTTGATGGGGGGCAGCGGCTGGTGCTTGTAGACTCCTAATCAGACTGGCAGAGGCTGGTGTGCAGGGAAGGTGCTGTCGCCGTTGAATAAGAGGAGTCACTAAAGCTTTCCCAAGCCCTGCCATGAAGAGTTGCCTCTTGAAGCATTCCCCCGATTCGAGACTGGGTCGATCCACACCACGTATGCATTATATGCCAGCAAGAATCAGCAAACCCATGTATGCTTGGAGGCCTACCTGGTCCAATGCTCTCCATGTGTCCCCAAACACACGCCCCTCCAGGTTTGTCATGTCCAGCATAATTTCCTCCATGGACTCTGGTAAAGAGAGTTTGAAGCTTGACTTGATGTCATCCACACAAGATATTACGTATCGTGTTGGCCCTGGCATCATCCTTATAATGTTTTCCACTCTTGCTCTGCCTCCTCTGTCCTGGGAGTAAGTATACCAAAGCAAGTTGCCACCCTTGGACTGGAATGTCACCTCAGGTGCCTCTTCTCCATGTGCCTCTTCCTCTGGGGCCTCTTCATCTGTTGACTGGTCAGTCTCATAAAGGTCCAGATCAAAATCAGGATCGATGTTGTCTTCCATGACTGACACATCTTCCTCCATCTCCAGTTCAACTTCGCTCTCCTCTTCATCTGATTAAAAAAATCTGTCCAGAGCCTCTCTGACAGTAAATTGCTTACTCGTTGTGGTCAAGGAGTAAAATGAGAGCAAGGCACAAATAAAGGTTTATATAGGTTGTCCATGAGAACATAGTCTATTATGTAAGGTGTGGTTCACGTGGAGGGATAGGCACATAAGCATAGGAAAGAGATCAATTCCCATAACAAACACCTAATTGTTTAGTTTGAAATGTGTAAACCTTTATATATGGGGCCTTTGAACAGGTATGATACATTGTTAGGTCTGGAGATTGTGGCTGCCAGGTGGCCACATAAGCGCGAGAAAGAAACAGGTTCCCATAAATGTCACCTAATTCTTCAGTCTGAAATGTGTGGTTCACGTGGGGGAATATATGTGTGTGTGTGTTGGATAGGGGGAGGGTGGTTGTGGATGTAGATGTGTGGGTGTCCATGGGGATGTTTTCCATCCAAAGAATGAACATAATCTAGTATTGCCCATTAAGTTGCTATCATGGTCAATTTATATGTTCAAATGCCTAGTGTGGAGGATATCATAAGGCCTCGAGGCAATCGGAGGAAACATAAAATGTTTATGATCCTATGAAGTTGTAAATCGGCCAGATTTGACCTGAACGTCATAGGAGAGTTAAGTGCATACGTGCTATGATTGAAGTGCTGACAATATGAACATAAAAGTTCATACATTTTAATTTTTTTTAATTGGGGGGGGGGGGGGGTATCATGCTATGTGGGATCGAACAAATGAGTCTTGAGTCTTTTGCGGGAGATGGGAGTTCATTCTACCACTGAAGTGCCAAAACAGAGAAGAGTCGCGACTTCGCTGAGTGGGCTTTGTTTGCTCTCAGCAATGGGGGTTCCAGTTGGCCAGCTGATGCAGTGTTGCCTACTTGGTGACTTTCTCGCTAGATTTAGCGACTTTTCAGACCCTCTCAGCGACTTTATTTCTAAAAAGAGACAAGCGACAAACTTAGCGACTTATTCAGATCAATGGGGGAAAGGCGAGAAATATATTATATTGTAATTCACATGCTGTTCAGAGTCATCGCAGTCCACAGCTCCTCTGCAGCAGTGCCGGGGTCTCTCCCCTCCCACGCAGCTGAGCAGGCGGTAGGCCAGTGTGTGGGGGCCGGCTGGGGCAGGCAGGAGCGGACACCGCGGCTGCTCGCTCTGTGGATTTTAGACTGGATAGCTGCCGTTTACTCTGTTTTGACCTGTTAATTTTCTGACTTCTTAGTCTTTCTCGGTTCCACTGGTACTTTACCGGTGATAACCTTAAGCTGCTGAGTCTAGATCACATTTGATCTTCTCTCTCACCCTGTCTCCAGATTAGGACGTTCCTCTTATCTTGTAAAAATGTACATAGTTCGTTTTGATCTTCTCTCTCCCTTTACAGTTTTTACTTCAAATATATTTGTTCCTGTAGTTTGTGAGTTTGTGATTATTTGGTAAAGATTTCTTTATCAACCTTTTCTGTATATATATGGCTTAAATCTTCCCCTCACTGCAACAGACACAGCCAGTAAGCATTATGCAAATGAGTACGTGATTACGTCATCGATATGTAAATGAGCGTATGACGGCACCTGGCGACTTTTGGAGCTAGTGCTAGCTACTTTCATTGGAAAAGAGTCAGCAACACTGAGCTGATGTAGATCAGCAAAGTGCTCTCGCTGGGGCTTGTGGTCTGACCAGTGTTTGGAGGGAGACGGTTGCAGTTCCGTTGACGGCTTTGAAGGCCTGCACCATCGTCTTCTATCCTGTGTAGCTCTGCTTAGGGGGTAAAGAGAAGATTGATTCTAGAATAAGACGAGTGTCTGTGTGAATAAAAGGTTAAATCTGTAGCTTTAGGGAATTTCCTTCTCCAAGCAAATTTTGAGTTTTTGATTTAGGTTGTCTCATCCAGAAGATGAGACAGAAGATGAGACAACCCAAATCAGCAGCAGGATTCCTAAACTGTGCTGTAGGATTATGGCAAAGAATCTAGTGATGAAGCCAGGTTTATCCTCGCTTGAAGCGTATATGTTAAAATGCAAAACTTATGGATCAGTGGATCCATTTACCAGAATAAATCTCCCCTTTGAGTCCTTGTGGACTTTAGTTGCTAAAAAGTTAACTTGTCTATGTATCAGAATGGAGAACCCCATTTTTCTACCTGACTGATGCGATGAGTGAAATACTTTGTCTGCCAAAGATTTTTTTAAATTTCTCATGTTCTTTATCCAGAGATGGGGACTCGAGTTTGCGACTCGGACTCGAGTCGCACTTGAGTCTCACACACAGAGACTTCAGACTTGACTTGGACTTGTGCTCAAGAGACTTAGACTAGACGCAGACTCGTGTTTTGGGACTCGTGAACAATCATTATGTTTTCTTTTTTAGTGTATTAATATTAAGGAAACTCTGAAACGTCTGATGAGGTTAATGTGATTACCTCCTTTTTTTCATGTTAACAATGGTAACCATATTACGCATCGGACACGCGCCTCGCAGCCTCATGCGCTAACGTCTGATGACTATGGCGATTGGTGGCACACCTGAAGCTGCGTCTGTACCATTTTGTTTCATCAAATTTGGTTACAAAAACTTCAAACAGCATGGCACAAACAAAAGGAGCACTGACTGAAAAGTTTGCAATACACGTATCAAAGATGCTGAATCCACCACATCAAATTTTATTAGGCACCTGAAAACTCACCCGGATAGGTCAGTCACATTAGCGCATATGGACGGTTAGCTCAGCATCAGCTATGTAACGTTCACTTAGCTTGCTACTAGCTTTTTAACTGAATATTTGAAAAGATGTGTGATGTTAGTTAGCTTGTCCTTGTCGCACTTGTTTGCATTGAGTGGTGCTGACATGACATGAAAAAAAAAAGGCCAGGTATTGTTAATCATCTATGTTCTGCTGCCACTATCTACTGGCTGATGTTAACCGTAGAAAAATACATAGTTATACTGTCGGCTTACAGGCAGGTTACAGGTTAATTGTTGACCACGTAACGTTAATGTTACAGGTTTACCAGGTTACCATTACACTGAGTTTGAGTGAGAGGATAGAGGAATGTGTCATTAAAGATCCAGTGTAATTAAACAATACGGTTGCAGAGTGCAACTTTTAACTTTTTTGTCCTCTGGCAAAATGGCTAGACTAGTGAATGTTGAAATTTTACCAGCCACTCAATCGTTTACATTTGTTATTTTGGCTGGTGAGAGCAGCATACAGTACCAGCCACTTGCCTGATTTACCAGCATCTGAATGGTGTTAATTTTGTGCCCAGCAGATGTAGCTATCTATAACTGAGATTGGGTGATTTGTTATTATTGCATGACTAATAATGTTAGATTTACAAGATTACAAGATTACTTTATTTGTCACATACATAAGTAACAGAGTAACATGCAGTGAAATGTCTCCTGGTTACTCCTAAACTAGCCTTATAACTAGAATAAATAAGATAACTATGAATAAAATCAAACTAATATGATGTAAATAATGTAATTAAATATAATCTAAATAATATAATCAGAAATGAAAATATGTGCAAGGGTGTGTGTATGTGTGTGGGTCAGGCTGAGTCCTGGTGATGGGGGAAGTGGTCAAATAAAGTTCTGGTTCAGGAGTCTAATGGCCTGAGGAAATAGCAATATTTTCCTGTCACCCTGAGTTAGTCCGTCTTTTTTAGCAACCCTCTCTATAATCAGAAATAAAAGCTGCTATATAGCCTGCAACATTAGTTTAGATCCAGTTCTTCTCTCAGAAACATATGGTCCCAGATGTGTTTTGCTACACATAAAAATGTTAGCATATCAGCCAAATCTTATTACTATAATTAACAGCATAATTTTCCATGTTGTTCATCTACAGGTTTTCTGAATTCAACACAGTGAAAAAAGTGGCCAGTGGCAGTGCAGAGGGACAGAGCAGCCTTGACTCGATCTTTACAAAACCAGGTGTGCAGTTATACAGCCAGGGCCATCTCAGGCAGAAGGCCATCACTGAATCCATAATACAGGATCTCATAATTTCATGCAATCTGCCACTGTCTTTGATCAAGAAGCCTAGCTTCAAGAATTTCATGTCAGTGGTAGAGGAGAGATACTGCCCAGTAAGCCAAAGCACCGTAACCAGACGTCTGAGTGAGATAGCAGCAGACAAAGAGTCCAAGATCAAATACAAACTAGAAAAGACAGACAATGTGTCTGTGACTGTTGATATTTGGACTGACCGAAGCATGCATGGCTTTTTAGGGGTAACAGCCCACTTCATGGAGATAGAGAAAAACAGCCCAAGCTTGCAGGCAGTTCTCTTAAGTTGTGAACGATTTACAGGGTCACACACTGGAGAACGAATAAGTGAGAAATGTGAGGAGATATGTGTCAACACTGTTGATTGTTTCCACAAGAATGTTACCCTTTTCTTCAAGAAGGGTTAGCCAATCACTCCAGTGATATTCCATTTTTATTTTTACTTTTAAGCAAGGAATCATTTTTGTCATACAAGGTGCCTTTTGGAACAAAACTGATCATGTTTTAATATCACCAGTTTATATACTTATAAAGTATATTTCAGATAATATGGCAGCAACAGTTTTGCCTTTTTTGTGAACACATTTTTAATTGCAAATAACACAGAAGTAACATGTTCAAGTGTTTCAAGTACTTTGAAGTGTTTTGCTTACAAGTTGTTTGCATTTAGCTAAAGTGGGATGTTTTGCACTAATTGCAGTGATGTTAATTATACTGTCTTTGACTGGGTGAGGTGTAACATTTTCTATATTTGTTCTTATTATGGTCCCACTGAGCCTGCACTATGGGGGGCAAGATATACTGTACCTATATGTTCATGTTGGAAGAATACAGTTTCCTTTAAAGGAAAGCATTCATTGTGTGTTTTCTTCATATTGCATTGCAATAGCCTGTTTAAACTGATCATATAACAAACAACTAATCAGTTCTGATACTGTATGCTAATAGATAAAAGAGTGATAATAATACAGTAAATGCTTTGAATTTCTTAGATATAGCTGTGCAGTATTCTAAGAGTGTCACGGTGACGCTGGGACAGTTTTGAGGCTGTCCTCTTTTTCTGTTTTTTCTTCTGTCTGCCTTCTACTCCCCTCCCTCTTCTCCCTCACCTGCTCTCTCCCTGTGTGTGTGGCCGAGGGCGGGAGAACCCCAGCGTCACTCTGCTTCGCAGCCAGCCTTCCTGCCCGCCCGCCTGCCTGCCTGCCTGCCTGCCTGTCTGCCTGCCTGCCCGCCGGCTTGGCCGAACCCCGGGTGGCCCGTCTGCGAGTCCGGACGACAACTGGACCCCGCACCTACCAATCACCTTTGCAACGCCTCTAAATAAACCTTTATTCATCTCGCCAGCTCTGTCTCTGGTCTCTGCATCTGGGTCCTCGCAAACTCAAACGTAACAAGGAGACCGGATAGCAGCAGATGACAGAAGGCTCATTACAACCAGAAGAGACATAAGACTTTTATTTTTTAGACACTTGAGACTTGACTTGGATTAGTGACCAAAGACTTGAGACTTGACTTGGACTCATGACCAAAGACTTCAGACTTGACTTGGACTCATGACCAAAGACTTCAGACTTGACTTGGACTTGCAAAAAAAGACTTGTGAACATCTCTGTCTTCATGTTAAAGGTGGGTCTCTTGCAGAAGAGCTATCTGGAAGTTGGCTCTTTTTAACTGATTGTGGATTTTTTTTTTCCTCTTTGTGGGACTATTGAGACCCTTGACATTGTAGCTTATAACCTTAAGTGATCCCATTATTCAGTGTTAGAATTTGGATAAATACAGAATTTGCCTGTGAGAGGGGAAAATCCCAAGTGGGGTGTAGTAAACTATACAGTAATTGTGTATGGGGTTGTATGAGTGTAGGTGAGTAAATGTGGAATGGTAAGTGTTTGCACAACATGTTGAGGAGGATGATACTGTAAGGCAGTTCAAAATAGAGAAGTTGTTCCCTGCCTCTCCTCCTACACGATGTGTTACTTGATACTAGATGTAGCATATTGATAGGTTATGAATGTGATACATAGGGGTGTGGCGAGATTACTCAGAAAATAGTCAGTTGAGGTTGAACTGCGCTGTTGAACGGCTCGTTGCATGGATGGCTCTGGCTTGCTGTTCTGTGCCTGAGTCGGAGCCATCAACCCAGCATAACTGTGTACGGTTTGTTACTGTTTGTGGCTGTATACTTTAACTGTCATGATCAATGTCATGGCAGCCCCTCCTAACCCTTTGTTTGTTGTCTTATTCCCCGTGTCTGTCTGATCCTCATGTCTCCCCGTCTGTGTTCTCTGTGTATGGGCCTGGCTAACTCTCTCCTGCAGGAAGCGCCGGGTGAAACTCATTCCACTAATCAACCACTCCATAAAGCCTCTGGATCTCCAGCCACTCATCGCCAGATCATACTATCAGCCAGAGCTGTATTGAGTCCTGATCCTGGTCCACTCGTGTATAGTATTGTTCTCTCATGTGAATAGCTTGTGCAGCTATCCTGCTCAACCAAAACATCTTTGTCCATCTGTAAAACTTGAAGTTTTGAAACTGCTGGGTGAGCTTGATCCCAGCTGCCCGTGATCCGAATATTGCCTCCCCTCATTCTCTCTCCCAAGTCTTCACACTTTTCTTTTAAGCTTTGCACTTGTTGCATGAGGTCTGTCACTGTTTTCTGTATGAAATGATTTTAGGTTAAAACATTATAAAAGTAACAAAAATTACAAGGAATATTAAGAAATAATGTGTCAAAGATGTCTGTGTACTGCAGTGATACATGCTAACCAGCCAGCCCCAACCTGTATATCTGGTAATACTGCTTTGCACCTTGAGAGGTAATAGTGAATTCCTATAGCTTCCAGTAGTCCAACATGAGAGATAAAGAAGGGACACTTCCTCTAGGGTGTGTTCTAACCACCTTCTCCCAACAAGAAACCACATTAGGCTTAAAAAAGGAGGGATAAAAATAGAAGCAAAACAAGAATTAACATTGACAATTTGCTTTCCAAAACTGGAGACAGGTACTCCCCAGCATGAGTAAAGGGAAATAGTTTGATGCTGAACTTGCAACGTTTCTTCAAGACTGGTAGGCAAACAGCTGTTCATAGTATTGTTGACAATTGAGCAATAGCTTATAATATAGCTAATTGTGTGAGGTTACTGACAGTTTTAGTATGTTTGCAGTACTAGTTGTTTGTTGAAATAAACAGCTATAAAAGAGACTGCAATTTCTTACTTTTTATGATAAGTGTGAAGCCAAAAACTGTCTGTTGATGTGTTGCCTAATTTGTTTGGAGTATGAATTCCAGAGGTGGCCAATTACATCACCAACAGCAATCTGCTATTCCATAGCTCAAGTAAAGTGGCTGCAAGGTCTGAGTTGAAAGTAAGATAAATGCTACTCTTTTGCATATCTAAATAGAGATAACTTGAAAAACATCATCTGTATCCTGCCTTGAGGCAGTGGTTATCAAGAGGTTGTCAAAGTGGAGCCTCCAGGGGGCGGAGTTAGAACAGAGGGGTGCGTCAAGGCTAAATGTATGAGTTGTATTCTGCACCTGAATCAAAGCATGGACAAAGTTGGGACCAGACTCCCAGGTTAACTTAAAGCAGATAATGAATCTACATAAAAAAAGGCATGTCCAACTATTCCACAAAGGGCCGGTGTGGCTTCAGGTTTTCTTTTCAATCAAGCAGCAGCACACCAGACCTGACTCAATTAATTAACTGATCTCAGTCTTCATAAAGTTGACTGGTCAAACTCAAACTCAAACTGTGTGCTCTTGACTGGTTGGAACCTGCAGCCACACAAGCCCTTTGTGGAATAGTTTGGACATGCCAGTCATAAAATGTTACGACTTCCAAAAACTTGCTAGGTTTGGGAACTGCTGCCGTTGGATGACGTTGTTGCAACATTGTAGCCTAATTACAGAATAGTGTCCTTAAACAGTTGGAATGTGATATAAAATGAAGGCCTGGGTCAATATTTCTTATGAACGTATCCAACAGAATTCACAGACAATGGACATAGACATTCTATGGGCTTGTTTGGATCATACCCTCTCATAGTTTAAGGGCTGTTAGTTTGAAGATAGTGGCAGCTAGGACGAATTCACCTCAGTAAAGGTGCAAGATTTTGTTTGCTTTCATGAAAAACCATAATGTTTGCAGTGGACGTTAAGAAATTATTAAATATGAACAACAAATTATGCTTATTCACTTTCTTTGAGGATTAAATCTTTGAATGTATAGCAGTACTGTGTGTATTGAGTACAAAGCTAGACTAAGGAGCTTATCCTAGCATAAAGACCTAAAGGCATAAAGACATGAAGGTTTGTCCAAAATTGAAGAATACACTCGCCTCCGAAGCTCAGTGATCAACACGTTTTATATAATTTGCTGAATGTAGAGAGGAGTTGAGAAACACAACATCCCAGCAGAGGTATTTCGTAACCTTGTCAGATGTTTGACTAAGAGTAAAGGTGATATGTTTCATTTCATTTTTGAGGGTTGTTGCCGCTTTTTATCCCCCTGAGGGGTTGCGGGGCTTACTGGGGCCAAATCCAGATTGACACATGGGCGAAGGCCAGGGTACACCCTGAATGAGTCGCCAGCTCATTGCAGGACCCTTACTGATGGCAGTGGGTTCAGTGTCTTGCTCAAGGATACTTCGGCATGTAGCTCAGTGCCACCCCAGGGGAGCCGGGGATTCGAACCAGCGACCTTCTGATCACTGGTCCACCAGCTCTACCCACTGAGCTACAGCCGCCCTGGGTGATATGTTGTCTTTTGTATTGTTGTCATAAACCACTGTCATCAGACAAAAACTGTGTCTGTACGTAAACATACACTCTGCATGTTGAAATGTATGGTTTCACGCAGAATACTTCAGCAACTGGATAGATTGTGGGCTACTAACTTTGGTGATTAGGTCATAAAAACAGCACCGATTTCGGCATCTGGAAACAAAACCGTAGGCCGCACCAAGTCAAACCATGCCATGCTGATTCTTTTTCACTACCAGTTTTACTGGCACTGAGTTGTGCCAATCAGGAGATGGAACCTCTCTGAGCCTCCAAAGCACATCTGTCCCATCTCCAAGCAGTCTGCAGTGACATCTCGGGACTACAGGCAACCCAAGACAACCCCTTTCTCTCCCTCATACAAGCAACTCACGTCTTTGCAGGATGCCAGAGAGAAAGGCATTTTTAAAAGTGTCTGTGTGTTCAGTACTTTTGTATCTTCTAACTGAATCTCTCTTTAAAACCCAACATATCCTGATTGCACTGCTTCACAACAAAAACATTTAGATAATTAAATTTTGGGAGACCTTTATCATGCAGAATACTCCTTAGCTGAGCTTAATTAAGTATAATTGTTTGATCGTACTGCAGGGAGGAAGAGTCAGTACCCACCATCAAGAGAGGGGGCCCGTTGTGATCGAAATGCAAATCCTTACGTAATGAGCTCAAGAGCCGAGCCAAACCAAGTCAACTGGAGCCAGCACATGTGTATGGAAAAAGGTCTATCCCATCCTGAGTTGACTGCTCTTACATGCTCTTGTTCAGTATAAATCTGTATTAAATTACACTGATAGATCTTACATCTATGAATGTAGATACTTGTAGGGTTAATGACTGACACAGCAGCCAAAGCAGCTTATTATTGATACAGTAACTGGGTGAACATTTAGATATAAAGGGCAGCTGAGTGTCACATAACATGTTAGCATGAGCATCCATGTGGCAGCATCAGAGACAGCAGAAGAGGCTGGTGGAGCCACAGGATCTCAGATCTTATAGTGGGTATGTGGTCAATACAGACAATTGTGTAAGGTCCATCCTTGATAGATTTTAGTTAAGTTTAGTGCAGGACCTACTGTGTCCGTAATAGGCATCATTTTATTAGCTGCAGTAACTGCAAGCAACTAGTTTGCTTAGAAGATACTGTCAGCTATCATACTAACTCAGCTCTCAGATTCATTGAGCAAAGAGGGCAGCATCATGTTTTGACACACACAGCTCTCTACACACACACACACACACACACAAACACACACACACAGCACAGTGCCAGTGAAGGCGCCGTTTTCGGGCTCTGTTTAAGTGGCTCGAACCTGTGTGCATTTTGCTTGTGCGATCATGTGTGTCTGGATATAGACCTTGTCATTAAAATGCTGAGTAACCTTTATACAATTTCTTGGCAGTGAATCAACAAGCATTGTCGTACCTAATTCCTCAAATGTGAATGAGATTACGTTTCCACGCAGCAGAGTTATTCATGAGCCTCCTCAACGAGGTTAGCTGCACGCTCTGAACAGACAAAAGCTGTTCCATTGCCAGACAAGAGAGGTGCGAGAGGAGCTGAACAGAGATGTCGCTCCCAAAACATTTCAACTTGTGACAGCTGTATATTGGTGACTTCAGGCCCCCTGGCATTTCTAATAATGCCCCTCTGTTCTATTTACATTTTTCCCTGCTGGTGTTTTCTTTCTTTCCCCTCCCTCTCTCCCTCCCTCCATCCTCTGCCCATCAAATGTGTCTGTGGAGAGAGATGCCGAGCGCCTGTCATGTTCACAGCGTGATGCCTCCTTACTCATTATGCACCAGTGACATCATTACAAAAGCAATCACAGGGCTGTGATAAACGCCAGGCTAATTAAAAAGACAGTCTGGCGAACTAACTAACAAATGTGTACACTGAGCCTGTGCAGCACTCACATCTGTACAAACATAGAAATGTCCTGGCAAACTGTGCTGCAGTTTTTTTTGTTTGTAACAAATTGTACAACTGCACAGCTTATTTCTTAGATAACACACTTTGCAGTGTTAGTAGCCCGTGCATGCCTACAACATAGGGATCTTTCTAAATCCGGTGGCACCTGGAATGGACATATTTTGTCATATTCAATAATAAAAATGTTTTAAAAAACACACTGTCTGCATTGCATGAATCTCCAACTTGTCTGCTCACATTGTATAGATCAACAGACTCATAACATGGCTGCTCATGCTGAATGTAGGCATGAAGATCCCTTATAAGACAATTCCAATGAAGTGTATTCAAACAGAATTCTTGCCTCTCTAACAATGCTGACAGATAGGCAGTGCTGTGATTCTAATGTTAAAGGTATGTAAGGAGAAGCAAGACAAGCATGCAGCTGCAGATGGCTGAAGATGCAGACACTATGTCTGTTCTGCAGTGAAGATCAGTTTATATAACAGTTCAGTCACAGTCCAGACTAAATTCAGCAAAAACATGTCAAATATATCTCCCGTAATATTAAAACAAGCTATGTCATAATTCATAATATGTATATGTTGATGAGGGTCTCAAGTAAATGACACTGCTGTGTACATACATACACATATCTGTTATTAGTCCATCCATCCATCCATTTTCTTTCGCTTATCCGGGGCCGGGTCACGGGGGCAGCTTTCTGAGCAGGGACACCCAGACTTCCCTCTCCCCGGACACTTCCTGTAGCTCCTCCGGGAGGATCCCAAGGCATTCCCATGCCAGCTGAGTGACATAGTCACTCCAGCGTGTCCTGGGTCTTCCTCAGGGTCTCCTGCCAGTGGGGCATGCCAGGAACACCTCCCGAGGAAAGGCGTCAAGGGGGCATCCGATACAGATGCCTGAGCCACCTCAGCTGGCTCCTCTCGATGTGGAGGAGCAGCGGCTCTACTCCTAGCTCCTCCCGGGTGACAGAGCTCCTCACCCTATCTCTAAGGGAGCGCCTCGTCACCCTGCGGAGGAAACTCATTTCTGCCACTTGTATCTGGGACCTTATTCTTTCGGTCACAACCCAAAGTTCATGACCATAGGTGAGGGTAGGAACGTAGATTGACTGGTAAATCGAGAGCTTTGCCTTTCGGCTCAGCTCTCTCTTCACAATGACCGACCGATACAACGACCGAATTACTGCAGCCGCTGCACCGATCCACCTGTCTATCTCGCGCTCCATCCTTCCCTCACTCGTGAACAAGACCCCAAGAAAATTAAACTCCTCCACTTGATGCAGGAACTCTCCCCCAACTTGGAGGGAGCAAGCCACCTTTTTCCAGTCGAGAGAAATGGCCTCGGACTCAGTAGTGCTGATTCTCATCCCACCTGCTTCACACTCGGCTGCAAACCGCTCCGGGACATGCTGGAGGTCCTGGCTCAAAGGAGCCAACTAGACAACATTGTCTGCGAAAAGCAGAGATGAAATCCAGTGGCTCCAGAACCAGACCCCCTCCGGCCCCTGTCCGCGCCTACAAATTTTGTCCATAATAATAATGAACAGAACCGGTGACAAAGGGCAGCCCTGCCTGAGTCCAACATGCACCAGGAACAGGTCTGACTTACTGCCGGCAATGCGAACCAGGCTCCTGCTCCGGTTGTACAGGGCCCGTACAGCCCTTAGCAGAGGGTCTCCGACACCGTACTCCCAAAGCACGGTCAGCACGGTCAGGACTGTAATTAGTCATATTAGTGAAATGGTTATACCTTAATATAGAGAGCACACAAGCTGTATTGAATATTTTTATATATTTATTTGGAACCCCTGCACCCTATGTCTAAAAACCTTATTTATACAGCCCAAAATCACAGACTTAGACCCTCGATTCGAGTGAGGAAAAACTTGCCATATTGAAAATAATATCAATGGAAGAAACCTCAGGAAGAGCCACAGAGGAGGATCCTCTTCCAGGACAGACAGACATGCAATAGTGTACAGAACAGAACAACAAAATCACATTTTACAAGTTGAACTGACAGAATATATGATACAGTTTAGCCTGAAAGAGGGCAGGACACACAAGGTACTTAGAAGTAAAAAGAAAACATCAGAGTGAAGAGGCATCAGATTTGACAGAAATACAGATATAAGGAGAGAGTGAAACAGAGGAGAGCAATGATCCAGCTGAGCCCAGGTTGTGACGATCCAGATCTGTCAGTATGTGAGGCAGCAGGAGCCAGGAGAGCGAGATGGTCCCAGGGGCCCGTGGTCCATCAGAAGGGAGCCTTTGACTATAAGCTTCAGGTTTGTTAAAAGGCACTGTTTTGAAGAAGAACACACATGGATTAAATCATGTCTGTTGCTGGTTGTTCAGAGATCAACCTATCAAGGCTGTATTTTCTGTATTTTCATTATTTGGGAGAGTGAGGATATTAAAGCTTAGGAGATTTTACGTATCATAAGGCCCTGAGTCTTTTGACCTTTTCAGAGCCGATGATGCTGTTGTCTTTGGGTGTGAGGGAATTAAAGGATCACTCAGGGATAGCTTGTCTAATCTCATCAGTGTGAATCAGGGAGAGGAGTTCCTGCGCTGTGGGAGGCTGCAATATGAGGTGTGGGACTATATATACACCCTCTTTAAGTTTCTGCAAAGGGCATCCCTTAATCAACTGACAATAGAGAGGAGGTGACACTGAAGGTGAACGTCCACCTTTAAATATTTTTCTGATCAGCTCCAGGTGGCACTGGGCTCACTTATCATCCTTGTTAGTTCTGATGGAATACCTTAGAACTGTTCATCTGAATAATGTGGCTTTGCTTCAGAGCGAATAAGACAAATAAGTGTATTTTCAAAGTGCCATTACATTAAAGGCTTGATTGTACTGTAGAAATTATCACTATTACACAGTGTATTTGTTGATGTATTTATCAACAAAAAACCCCAGAACATTTATTTCTTTAACATCCTGTTAGTCATTATTAAGTAAAAACAGTAAACATCCTGGAAAATGACAAAGTTGCGTTTTTGCTCTAAATTACATAATTACATAATCACCATCAGTGACAGGATGCTCTCTGTCCCTCTCACTCACAGGTTGGGATGCTGCTGTTTTTCTAGGGAAAGTTCACTGAAGTCTTGCTCGATAGGGCTTACCGTTGCTGTGATTTTTTATCAATAAAAGTTCCCAGAGTCGGTGACTACAGCAACTAAATAGTGGCAGGTGACAAAGACGTAGTGAGATAGATCAGATGTTGTTTTTCAGGCAGAAATGTGAAAAAGAGTTGTTAGGACATACAGGATGATATTCACTTTTCCACGTAGAACTGCAGTATTTTTTTTCCTCATATAAGTTGCCAAAGACATTACCAGTTAACAGACTACTGTTGTTTGGTTCTGTAATGCTGCTTTGTGGGTTGTGGGTTCCAAGAGCATAGAGACAAGTTTGTGTTTATATGAGATTTTTGTCACCTGGTGATAGAAAACTCACCACTCCTCTTTCTCTGAGGTGGTTCTTTCAGATCAGACTGCACAGCAAACCAGTTCACCTTCAGTATAAATGTGTTATTGTTAATCAAAAAAGTGGGCAGAAACAGAAATAATAAAAAGTCTGAAAGGTGCTCAGTGTGAGTAGGGAACCAGATTATTTGACTAAGCCTTGCCTAAAGAACTGGCTCTTTTGGCTCCCAAATGGCTCGTCATTAGTGCCACTTCACCTTATTATTTATTTATTTTATTTATTTATTTATTTAAAAGGGACAATGCACATATATTGCTGCTTCGATTTTCAATTTAGGAGATATTGTGAAAAGAACACACTACATATATTGTATCCAAACAAGGCCTACTTATCCACTCATGCAATGTGCTTAGTAGTTAATTAGGGCCTGAGCCATATTAGTGCGAGGACCCTATTGTTTCTGTTAGTTCAAATTTTTCGTCTCCAACAAGAGCATGTCTGGCAGCCTAAACATACCCCAAAACTCACCAAACTCTGCACACACATCACATCTGGTGAAAATGTTTATGATTCAACATGATTGGGTGCGGGTGTGGCCAGGGGACTCCATAGCGCCCCCTAACGCCGGGTCATGTGACCAAAAACCTTCTCTGATATGCATGAAATTTGAAGGACTTTAAGTCTCATCGATATAAAATTAATTCTGAGGAATTTTTTTTGCCCCACCCAATGGCAGGTGCCAATTTCATTTTGCAGACACTGTTCAGAGGACTTTAGGATGTTCACAGACTCACCAAATTTGGCAAGTAGTTTAAAGCACCATAGCCCAGATCATTCATATGAAAGTTTCCATAAAATAGAATGGGCTTACTGATGAAATAGCCTGGTCACTAGGTTATAATAAAAATCCAAAGAATAGGCTGATGAAATAGTCATTAGGCTATATAAAAATCCTTAAACAGTCCTGATTCAATTGTTGGAGCATAGGCCAATGTTCGCATCAGGCATGAAGGCAGGTTTATCAATCAACGTTGGCAGACAGACGGCTCACTATTCTCTCTTTTAGTTAAGCCGACACAATTTAGAAAGTGGTTCTTCCTTTCTGCAGAAAGGTTTGTGCAGTTCCCTAAAACATTTGGTGGCTGCAGGTGCAAGGCAATTTCCTGACGATTGTTAAACTACGCATAACTCAATAAGCAGAAAATTACTATTATTATTATAAAAGGGCTTTCCTCAGGTTTTATTTTATTTTATTTTCTGGGTGACTGTGCTCCTGGTCTCTCAATAAAGCTTAAGACACAAGTCAGTCCTTTCCACGTGGGATCAGTGTTATAAAGAATATTCATATAATTAATTAACTAACTTGAAAGTTATTTATAAAGGTGATAAAATAAACTGAGCCAATGTGCAACAGCTCAATACTGTACACTGATTCAAAACTGGTTACATGTAATTAAGCTGCATTTAATATTGATTCAACACAGATTTGTTATTCTGAATAGGTCATAAATGAAAGTGAGTTACTTTACTGTCAGGAACCAAACTGAAAGGAAAGACTCGTGAAGCAGAAATTGATGTGTGTGGCAGACCAACAAAAGCAAACATGGACGGAGTTAAACTGGGTAACTTTTTCCCAAATAAACAGGTTTGATTTCAAGTTAAATTTGACATCACATAAACAATAACACACAAAGGATAACTCTCCACACACATCAAAGTGTGTTTAAAAATGTAAGGGGTACTGCTGCATATGTGAAATTGTTGTGTAACTCCTTCAGTGTCTCCAGAAATAGCTGAAAGTCTCATAAAACTTCTCAACTGATGTCACCTGAGTCAAGTTGAGTGAAAAAGAAGTAATCTTACCTGACCTTCGTAGCCTGCTCCTAATCTCCTGAAGCTAGCAGCTCCAGGCTACATTAGCTTCAACTAGCATAGAACACTTAAATCTAACCAAAGTATACCCAAACTGGGGTGTGTAGTGTTAAAGACACTATTTGATTAGTAAAGGATCTGTTTAACTTTGATTGTGAATGCCATCATCATGTTTCATTTCCCATGTTGCCCACTTACCCTTACACACAGATGTAGTCTCTTTTCTGTTGTGGCTCTGTTACTATGCTGGCAGATCAGAGGCCGAATGAAACTGTCCCCTCATTCTACCTCTGTCATTTTCATACAGACGGCAAGGTGGGGTATCAGCACAATATTCCCGCCTTGAAAAGACAGTGTGAATAGGGCTATCAGCAAAATGCAACAATATATAACAAAGGTCTAGTCCCTGATTTTTAAAGCAGAATCCTTAGATATTATATCTTTAATTCAGAAGTCAGAACCCTTGACCAAAACACTGGCTTGGAATGAATCATCAGTGGGTGGGTTTAGGACACAATCAAAGTAGGTAAGGGAGGGAAACGTGGAAACAATTAAGGAGACATGAAAAGTACCCACAGAAAGGAGGGGAAGGCTAAATAGGGAGATGCAGAGCAGGTGTGGACAGCAAGAAAACAAGAGGGAAAATTACACAACAGGAGGAAATGAAAAGGAACACGCAGAGACAAAATTACAAAAGAAAACAGGAAACAACAAACAAAAAACAGAATCATAGCAAAGTTTATAAAATAAATGACTGTATCTAGTGCAATAATTTTAACAGGTTGTAATTGTTCTTTTACTGCTTTATTTCCTCTGTAGATTCCCACACAGACTCCATTTCTCAAGACGAGACAAAAAGAAGACTAACTGAAAATACTTAAAGCAAAACTCCTGCCAAAAAGCAACCAAGGCTTTATTTGGGACTGAAAATGAGTCAAACCTTCGTGTGAAAGCATAATTACGACGAAAGAGGCACTTTTAAGATTTACGGTAGTTTCGGTTTTGGGCACGTTAGGTCGCACTCGGGGATCAACACTTTTTGTCTGGCATGACGGCGACGCGCAGGAGCGCAGCAGCTAACGTGAGTAGTTCAAAAACCTTCTTTTTCATAAACTATGTGTACACAAACAATGTTCTCAATGCTCTTGTTCATGAGTAGAGACCTTAGTGATGCTACGAGCAAAGTTTCATGTTGTGTCGAGCCTTTTTAGTGTTCTAAAAATAGCAATTTTGATGCATGTCTTGCCCCATGTACTCCTGTTCAAAATTGACGTGCCCAAAACCGAAACTACGGTAAATCTTAAAAGTGCCTCTTTCGTCGTAATTATGTTTTCACACGAAGGTTTGACTCATATTCAATCCCAAATAAAGCCTTGGTTGCTTTTTGGCGAGAGTTTCGCTTTAAGGTAATTTACACTTGAATTTTTACTGTTCACATTCCAAATAAACATGACAGATCCAAATAGCAAGTCCTGTTTTTAAAAATCAGTGGATGTGCTTAGGTTCTGTCTGCCTCATGTGAGCAATGTTCAGATACTGAGCTTCAAAATACAACCAAATGTAGCCCTGCAGCAGATAGTGTTCATCAATACATAATGGTTCAATCTGTCACCGGCAGTCAGGGGACAGAAATACACTGTTTCACTTATGATTGGACCAAGCGTCTCGTCCAGCTCGACCCACCGACAGCCTGTGTGGAGCAGGGTGTGTGTGTGTGTGTGTGTTTGTGTGTGTAGGTGTGTTTGTGAGACTGTTTGCGTTGGTGAGCCCAAGTGTAAAATTTAACTGGAACACCTAATAAAGGGAAGAAAGTGTGCACCACTGGACTGGGCCTGTTTAGATGAAAGTCACGGCTTCCACTGCCTGTTTTATAGACTGGTTCCCCGTCATTTTCAAAAGGTCAATCCTCTGTTTTTTCAGTAGTCGTAAAATGGAAAGAAGGAACACAGACAGAGAGAAAGAAAAGACAGAGAAATTAGTAAAGTTTGATTCCCCTGAGATTGTGAGTGAACCTGCTTGACATTTTAGGTATGATAAGGCAGTATTTTATATTTTTGTTATGGTCAACAAATCCAACGTAAAGACCGAAACCAGCACTAGACATATCTACTCAGGGGTACCGTGTGTATCGAACCCTTACATGTCTTCTTCTGTGCCATAGAGCTCTATTTTTGTTCGGCAGAAAACTTCGGCAGCGAAGGCAAAGGCGAAGGATGGGACCTTCAGGAGGCCACCAGTGGCAGCGAACGCTGGGACCCTCAGGAGGTCGGCGGTGAAGGCAAACGCTGGGACCCCCAGGAGGCTGGTGGAGAAGGCAGGGATCCACTGGAGGCTGAAGATGAAGGCTGAGACCTTGTGGAGGCCAGCGGGAAAGAGGAAGGCCCTCTGGAAGCTGGCGGCGAAGACGAAGGCTGTGACCCTCTGAAGGCCGGCGGCGAAGGCAAGCGATGGGACCCTCAGGATGCCAGCGACACACAAGGGCCTGGTTTCAAAATAAAACAGGAAATAAGGAGGCCGGCGGCAAAGGCAAAGACTGAGACCCACTGGAGGCCGGCGGCAAAGGCAAAGGCTGAGACCCTGTAGAGGCCGGAGGCGAAGATGAAGGTTGTGACCCTCTGGAGGCCGGCGGCGCACGCAAATGCTGCGACCCTCAGGATGCCGGCGACACACAAGGGCCTGATTTCAAAATAAAACAGGAAATAAGGATGCCAGCGGCGGAGGCAGGCGACAAAGGCAAAGGTGAAGACTTGGAACTACTGGAGGCCGGCGGCAAAGACAAAGGCTGAGACCCTGTAGAGGCCAGAGGTGAAGATGAAGGCTGAGACCTTGTGGAGGCCAGCGGCGAAGATGATGGCCCTCTGGAAGCCGGCGGCGAAGATCAAGGCCCTCTGGAGGCCAGCGGCGAAGATCAAGGCCCTCTGGAGTCTGGCAGCTAAGACGAAGGCTGTGACCCTCTGGAGGCCAGTGGCGAAGGCAAACGCTGGGACCCTCAGGCTGCCGGCGACACACAAGGGCCTGGTTTCAAAATAAAACAGAAAATAAAACACAACAAAAAGACACTGAATTACAACAACATTGATGTACCAACTTCACACAGACACTCACGCAAGTAATATCTGTCAATACAACGTAACATTTCATGGTGCATTAAATGTTTACTGACCTGTATAAAGCAGGTAAAGCAGAGGAATGAGGACACAGTGCTTCTTGTTTTTCTTCCAGATTGCCTGTAAGGACACAGCAGCAGTTGCTCCATTCCCTGGAGCAACTCATGAGAACACAAACCTTACCCCCATTTCCATTGTAAATGGGGCACCTCAAGACAATATATGACCTCTGATTAAAAACACAAATATGTAAAAAAACTAGAATGTACAGTTTTTCTTGGACTAGAATTCAGTCAATCCGGGTATGACTTAATTCCCAGTAGTTTTCCTGTCAGTGTGAGTGTACGATGAAGGTCCAGTGTGCCTGACACTTGAAGGTTGTAAACTGTTGTTTTCACCAGCAGTAACTCATTGTGGGAGTTAGCAATCAAACTATTCAATTGATTAGGTATGAGGATGTGTTAAATCTGGGGTAAGCAAATAAATACTAACAACAACAACAACAACAAAAAATGAAACATGAGATGCCACTGGTTATTAAGTGAATTTTTGAGGTGTTGATAGGTTTATTTATGAACTTTGCAAATAGCCAGGCTTGCTAAAACACTGGATTCTAAATTGCCCAAAATATCTCACGGGGGATTATCCATTTAACCTCCCTCAACAGCCATGTGCTCACTGAAAATTTCTAACTTTTACTCTAAGTTTTTTGTTCTAAATCAAGTCCTATAAATTAAACGACTGTTGGGGCTTTTCCGTGCCATGGTCATTTTCTTTTCCATGCCGACCACCCTTCTCTGGTGTAGGGCCTCAGCGCTCCAGCCTCACCTCCAAGCAGGTCGCGGTGACACGACAACCCCCTTCTCAGCCTCAAACAAGCCTGTGTTGCAATACTCAATGCAATCCTGTCTGCACAGGAAACCTGAGAGAAAGATGCTTCTGCTGAAGCTTCTTTGTAGTCTATTATGGAATCTCCTTAGTTTTCTCCTCTGTGTCATTGTTTTGTACGAAACATATTTAACTATGTTGCCATGTTTGCTTTAGGCTGTTTCAGGAGTAGTTTTAAGTTACGTAGCTTTGTAAGTGGTTACTCGTATATAATACTACTTGAAGGAAGATTGCTTATAGCTGCTACCTTCATCACTATTCCAAGATTCAGTCCAGTTAGACACGTCTTTGAGCAGGTAGCCCTTTTGTAAAGAAAAAGCAAATCCCTGCCTGGCTGGGCTGATGTGCTGAGTCAATCCGAGCCAAACCTTAAAAAAAAACTGCCTTCACACATGCTGAACATTTGCTTTAGATGTTACTTGAACCTTACTCTGTGCCTCCGTTATAAATATCCCAACCTACCTGTGGTGTTCATCTCCTTGCTCCATTACACCATCAAAGACAATGGATGGAGCAGTGTGTTTGTGCCTCCACCCTCCACCTCCCTCCACTGCTACTTAACTGGTAATTTTATCTGCAAATAAACACTGCTCTATGCTTTGCAATGCCCAGCACTTCACCACCCACAATTAACCTGACTGTGAACTGGACCGCTGCTCCGGGGAAGTGCCAGCACCAATCCTAGCTATACTGATCTGAACTGAACGTGTGCATGTGTGCGCATGTGTGTGTATGTGTGTCGGAGTGAGGCGAGCTGGTTTTGTGTGCACCACCAGAGGCTGATTACACAGAGGACATCAGGAAGATACTGTCTTGTTTTGATCAGGCTGATGCTGACCTCCAGCACACACATAAAATGACACATCCATATTGGTCCAACCCTTTTCAGTAATATATGCAAATGAAAAAAAGAAAAGAAAGGGAAAAACAAAACAAAATGTACAACATTATTTTTGTCAGGTTTTCTAAAAGAGATTTTATCAAGAAATTAACCTATGTGCTCAATATATATAATATAGTATGCCAGTTCTTTGCCTACTAAAAACAGTCCTCTGTGTTTTCTGCCTTCAGATGCCTTTCAGCTTTTAGTTTCTTGAATTAAGAATTACACTCATATATTATTCCCCCCCAGGGAAGAACAGGAACCATTATTTAGTCCTGATATCTGCAGATCCTCCTCTCTTGCTGTGTATGGCTTCAACAACCAATACCAATCAGATGGTTAGGTCTATAGATCTCTATGGAAGAGCTAGATACCAGATGCAAAGGTGGTGCCCATCCAAACCAATGAGAATTACTCGCCTAGTGCATATAAGCTGTAATTCAAGATGGTGCCACAGACGGCAGCCACGATGTGTTGGTGTGCGTTGTTTTGTCTTGTTATGTTTGTTCATTTAACTTTTTTTGCAGGAGGCACAACGTGTGCTAGCCGACCAGATAGAATGCGGAGCAGACTAAACCGGACTCAAAGAGTTAATTAATTGCCCAACCAGAGAGAACAATATTCTGGATCACTGCTACACCACAGTCAGCGATGCATATCACGCGGCCCCCCCGCACTGCACTGGGCCTCTCCGATCACAAAGCAGTGGAATAGTGAAGCTGTGGGGGACCTGCAGGCAGGTTTGGACTGTACAGACTGGGATGCTTTCAGGACTGCCACCAAAAGTCTGGATGAGTATACAGAGGCTGTGACGTCATAACAATGACAAACCCTGGTTCATAGCTAAACTCAGACTCAGCTAAGGTTGCAAAAGGAGGATGCGCTCCGGAGTGGGGACAGGGACAGGTTTAAGAAGTCGAAGTACAGCTTAAGCAAGGCGGTGAGGGAAGCTTCACAACAGTACTCAGAGAAACTCCAAGACCAGTTCTCAGCTAATAGCCCTTTTAAGATAGAAAACGTGGCACATTTGCTGTAAGGTAAAGGCGGCAATGTGTCTTTCTAAAATGGAGGTGTAATATTCCTTGGCCGCAATTGGGGTAGGCGTAAACATGCGAAGCATGAAGTTGGACAGTGAACAGTGACAACGAATTTGTCTTCAAAATAAGAGCTTTACATTGCACCCCACTGGAGCTTAGAAATGGGTTCTTAGCGGGGGGCTTTTAATTTGAAAGTAGTGACCATTCGTGGCTTGCCGCTACAACAACAAGCAGACACAACCAAACAGCTACAGAGACCGAGGAGATGCTAGCATCTCCTGGACCTCAGCGGCTGTCCAGTTGCTCATCTTAATGTCTGCGGATGAAGTGATGGACTGACTGCTGTGATCAGCTGTTTCCCGGTTTTAAATTTCCCCGGCTGTGGGTCACACAACAGTACGCAATTGCCGGCATATTGACGTCTGGGATTTAGATAGCAATGGAGGCAGAAATAAATGTACCATCCAAGGTGGAAAATTGGCGGACCGAAACACACCCCCAAGTTACCGCCTTCTGTCTCAATCCGCGGACCTAGCCACAAAAAGGACGGCCAACTGGCGGCTTGTTGCCCAGTATAAAAACGGCTTCTTTCTCTCGATCCACCCTGAAGCACTGCGCTGACCAGCTGTCTCCAGTGTTCACAGACATCATCAACACTGGAGACATGTCATGTGCCAGCCTGCTTCAAAGTCTCCACCATCATCCCCGTCCCAAAAAACCCAAGGACCACAGGACTGAATGACTACAGACCCATTGCCCTGACCTCTGTGGCCATGAGGGCATTTGAGCACCTTGTGCTGTCCCACCTCAAATCCCTAACCAACCCCCTCCTGGACCCACTGCAGTTCGCCTACAGAGTAGTGTTAATTTTGGCAGCTATTTTTATATTTAGTTTTAGTCTTAGTCCTGTGTCAAATGTCCTTGTTAGTTTTTATCATATTTAGTCACCTCATTCTGTTTTTATTTATGAAGTTTTAGTCGACTAAAACTCTGAGCATTTTAGTCTTATAATAGTCAAAGAAAGCAGTAATATTTTAGTCTAGTTTTAGACAATCAAAAACTGCTGATATATGTATACACATGGAAATGTCCTGATTTGCAAAATTATTTCTAAACATGGCATGTCAACAACACAGGACACACACACCAATTCCAATCAATAACATGTCTATTAACATGAAATGATTATGTCTGGACCAAAAGGATGAACTGATCTGCAAATATGCCACTTTCTTTCTGAAATGTCAATTTACATTTCCTAAAGATAATCTAACATTCAAATAAATTAAAATATAAATGTACATTTTAAGGTCCATTGTACATTTCAAAGAATAAGCAAACTTGGAGCATTTGCTCTCTTGCAAAAAATGGATCTCTTGGAAAAAATAGACCCCAGAGAGCCAGAGATCTCACATACACCTGAATCAGTCTAGACAACAACACATGTGTGTCTGCGTGTAATTGTTTTCTGTTGTTGAATGTGAACACTGAAAAAGAAAACTTCAATGAATTTTCAAAAGTCTCTAGGAGCCATAAGCCATCACACTAGTGCTTGTTAATCTTAAGAAAAGCACTTCTTTCCAGTGTGTTTCTTGCGCTGTTGCGGCGGCCACTTGACAGGTCACCGCTTAAACTAAAGACCCACTCAGCAGAGGCCTGTGATGCTGGCATTGCCAAAAATTCCAAAGCCAGAGGTTTCAGCAGTCCAACACAGAGCAACTCTGAGAAGTTCAAGACTCCACCGCAGATTCCTCAGCATTATCAGCAGCAGCATGAGACAGCCCTTCTTTGTATTTCTGAATCTCCTGTCTGATATAAGAGGTCTTGGGTCTAAATGGATGAGTGGTGCTGAAAAACCTGAATCTGGGCCGCTTTGCCACTGGCAGATGGGTTGCCTTTGAAGTCTTTGTGTTTTCTTCTTCCTCCTCATCATCAGTCACCTGCAGTCTTGGTAGCATGCTGTTAACAATGTAGTCCTCCCAAGGACGAAATTTTGATTTCAGAGGTGGGGGGGACACAAGTATTTTTAATAAAACTCTAACTCTTTCAGTTCACTGTGTTTTCTAGTAGTTCTTCTAGTTTTCTATTGCTACTTTTAAGTTTACTGTTCACCTTGTTAGTCAACTTCACTCCAACTCAGTACCACCAATTTACACTCATTTGTGGAATATATGGTAAACAGACCTCATTTTATAGAGGAAAAAACTTAGTTTCACAATTCTCATGAGTTTGGATATATAAAATCACATTTGTAATCCGAGGTTTTACTACATTTTTCCCTAAATCTTTCATTGTTGGTGTTTTTTTAAACAGTTGCAGCCTTTCAACATAAAAATAATACATGAAAATAAATGTATCGCTTTGGCATTAAATATAAGCTTTTTAAAAATCTTTGCATTGTTGAGGCTCTACAGTTATAATAATAATAATAGTAATAATACATTTTATTTATCAGCACTTTCAATAAAACTCAAAGACACTACAAGACTATTGAGAGCTTTGTAATTGATGACGAGGATCTTGAAGTGGATATGCTGCTTTATTGGGAGCCAGTGAAGGTGTTGCAGGATGGCTGTAACGCATTTCTTTGAGTACCGTAAATTACCAAATGATAGCCGTGTTTCCCTTTAAGTCTAATTTATTTATTTTTTTCAATCAAGGAGAAGAGGTGTCCACTGACACTGCACGTATTTCTTCTTCGCCTTTTTCACGTGTTGTGCTGCTTTCTGTCAGTTAATATCACATTGATGATCGCCATGGCTCCGCTGCAGCAAAGAAATAAAAAGTACGACTTGAAATTTTACATTTCTGTCGTAAAATATGCAGAGGAAAACTCGGGAGAAGCAGCCGATAGACGTTTCTCTGCCGCCCCCAAGAGAGGGAGAGACTGGCGAAAAAATAAAACTGAGCTTCAGCGTCTGTCCAAGGAGGACAGCAACAGGGCCAGGCTGCCTGGTGGAGGGAGGAAGAAGGCTAGCGAGGAGCCTGAGATAAACATGCGGGAATGAGTTATTAGCAAACGGGCACGCCACGAGAGAGTGTCCCGCAAAATGATCAGGGTGAAACAAATGTACGCCACCGTGAGTGACAGCAGAGATGAGGAGTTTCCTCCGCCACAACAACTTCACTTGCAGAGGACACACAACTGTTGAATTAAACGCCTGGTCCCAATTAAACGCCGGGTCTGTTAAGTGATTGAAACAAATAAATGCCCCGGCTATTATTTGGTAATTTACATCCTGGCTGCGCCTAATTACCAAACACACATACACACACTCACACACACACAATCACATACGCACATACGCACATGGACACCGATTCAAACATTAATGTAAATTAAATCTCTGATATAACAATCCTTCTAGCGGACGTGTCCCAGGCAGAACAAACGCCCAATTTACAGTGGCAGATAAATAAGGACCCCTGGGCAGCTGAAAAAGTGCAGGGGGACGACCAATCACACAAGAAACAGGGGACATGTCCCCTGTGTCCCCCCACAAAATTACGTCCGTGAGTCCTCCGCCTTTTTTAGAAGATTCTTGATTTCCTCATCATCATTTTCCACAAGAGCTTCAGTTGATACTCTGGGGTCAACGAAACAAGCAGCTGCAGCAAGAGGAGAGAACTTGCTGGCCGTGACATCAAGGAAACAGATGAAGTGTTGCTCCATATTTGCACTCATCCTCTGTGCCAGTGTAGCTGCTTCCCTGTTGCTCCTGGCATGAACGAGGGAGAACTCAGACAGGTGATTCCTCAAGTCCAATAGTGCAGACACAGCAAGGGATAGGGAACTGGTGTCACTTTCCAGCACCTTTGTGTGTTCTGCAAATGGTAAGAGAAAGTCTTTGAGGATAGCCACCTTCTGCCTGTCACTGGGTAGCAGGCCTTCCCAGTTCATGGTGTCAGCTACCAATGTAAGATGGTCCCTCACTTCCAGAACACAAGACATCATCAAATGCATACTGGACCATCTGGTTGGACAGTCTTTGAAGAGGAGGAGTCTACACTGTTGCAGTAACCGCTCTGTGGCAGCAGATGATTTGCAAAACAGTTTGACCAGGTTCCTGACTTTGTCCAGCAGACGTTTGATTGTGGGTTCCTTCTGGATCATGTTAACAACCAGCTGAAGGGTATAGACCACACAGGGGGTCCTCTCCAAGGTTCAAAATCCATACCTAATAAAAAGTGGAACGCAGAACACACAGACTTTTCATAAATCCTCCCAGAAGAATTGATCTCATACATTAGCACATAATTTATCACCACACAATATATAAAAAATGCTGATTACAGATCAAACTTTAGGAGAAGTATCTAAAACAGTGAATAGTCACAGTATCTGGGAAGACTGTGCATTGGGTTTTGTGTTAGGCACAAACATCACGTGAACAAGCATTTTAAAATACATAAATATAAATGACAAACATCATGCAGACTAACCTTTTGTCTTCTTCTCCCTCTACATCATCACTATCCTGGAGACTGTCCTGCTCAGAAGAACTGGTGTCCTCCGCAAGGTTGGGATGAAAAGCAGCAACCATGTTGCTTCCATTATCCGTAATAATAGTGAGAATTTTTTTTTGGGATCCCCCATTCTTCTGTACACTCCTCCACAAGAGCAGCGATAGCCATAGGAGTATGTGTTCAGCCTTATTATCCTGGGAGTTAAAATAACAAGCACTGACTGGCAAGAAAGGATGCTGAGGGCCCCTTTTTAGTCCATATGTCCAAGCCGATGATTATTTTGCGTGCCATTAACAGTCTGAAAAATACGGTTAGCTGATGTTGGCCTCACCTGTTGTCACTAATGCTGCGGGATGTCCAGTAAAAGACAGATGCCGCTGAAGTTGATTTCAAGAATTTTTACTGTAGAGGCTTCGTCACCATTCACAGCATATCCACACGCAATCACCCACAGCAGTTTCCAAAGTGCATTAATGTGGTTCTGAAATGAAAATAACAAACATTGTTGAATATTTACCTAATAATTATAAATTCACCCATATGCATATTTAAATTAGAGCAACATTAATCCAATGATATAACATAGAAGAATAAGAAACCTTGATCTGCATGATATTAAACATAAACATGCATGTGGATGCATTGAGATAAAAAGGTATAAAACTCCCACACAATAGTAAGAAAATGGGTGACAGGCTCCAAAACGTCACACATGAACTAACAAACTTTACTTAATAGGACCACAACAATTACCAGTCCCATTTACACCTAATGTTAGCACTAGTAGCTATTAGCATGTGTAGCACACACACAGAGGAACTTCCAGGCATGCAAGAGTTGAAAATGAAACCATTTACTGGTCTCTCTCAAGCTGGAAATACAGAGGAATGGGCACATCAGCACAACATGGCTACATGGCATGCAGGATAATAACGTGGACTGAGCAACATGCGCTATTAATGTTCACATTTCCTCTAATATTAACAGAAACCAACGCTTTTACTACGATATGCAAACATACACACTGATAATATTCTGCACACTCACACAGTCAATATTTTAGCATGCTACAGGTTATAACTCTACTGCTTTCCTCGTTAGCGATGTACTCAGTGAAGCACTGTTTAACACACAGTTAACTTGCAAAACTCCACTGTAATTCTCGTAGACGGTCCGTTAATCTTGCACCCTTACTGTACATTGGTGTTGCTACGTTTATACCTCTTTTCATCACTTATGCTCACCTGGAAATACAGAGGAACACATCAGCACAATATGGCTACATGGCATGCAGGATAATAACGTGGACTGAGTAACATACATGCCCACCTAAGTCACATACAAAGGACCCCTGCTGCCCAAGGTGCCTGAGTGCATTCCTCATTATAACCACCCATTTATCAACTAAAATATTATTGTTGCGGTTGCAACTGACAATATGTCAGTGTATGACTGGACAAAATAAAAACAAAATGATAAATAAATCAGAATGGGGGGTGTACACTGCCCATAAATCTGCCCAACATTACTGTGGGTCCCACACATGCCATCAACATTACAATAGAGCTAAGTGCGGTCTCCAACTTGCACTCTCACAGTCCTGACTTGGTCATCTGATCCAGGGAGGACTTGTGAAACCCGTCCCACTGGCCAGAGTGCTTGGGGCAACTGTGGGTCTACAATCATGACCGTGGTGCCAACCTGGAGATCTGGTGCTTTTGTCTGCCATTTCTGACGTGCTTGGAGATCAGGCAGTTAGTACTTCTGGAAGTTTCTCCAGAAATGGTCTGCCAGCAACTGACTGTGCCTCCATCTCCGCCGAGTCAACATTTCAGACTCCGGATACACGACCTTTAGGAGTAACGCGTCTGGCCGCCACATCAGGAGAGAATTTGGGGTTACCTGGTCCGAGTCAGAGATGTCTGAGGACGTATAACCAAGCGGTTTCAAGTTGAGCATCAACTCAATCTCAATGTGGACCGTCCTCAGGACCTCTTCCGTCACTGACTGAACACCAAGGGTGACCTGTAGGAACACAAGCCCTTTCGTCTCTGATTCTCAAAGAGGTCCTGTTTTGGCCATGATTACCTTTCAGCCAAATTGACTCGTCTTTCCAGCATATGGGCCTGAAAGCCCCTCACCTCTTGACCTGGCAGACCCTTCTCCTCTCCACCAAGCAGGAGGATGTTGTTTTTCTGGCTATAAACACGCCATCTGAGACTTTCTTTTAGTAATTTACAACAAAGAACCACATCTGGTTCTTCCCCCCCCCTCAAAAGAAGATGCACTCCTTTTCCTTAGGTCAAACAAGGTCAAGCACAATAGAGTCTTCTCTCTCCAGATCAGAAGACAGATGGTGGGGGGAAGGTTAGTGGGGAAACCTAATCCGGGTTTTAACAGAAAGTTCTTTTCTTTTTGATTTTTAATATATCGTTAAGGTATCACCGCCTGATCCAGAAGAAGTTGAATTAGTTTAAGAATCAGAACTTAACTACTTATTAAGTAGTGTATCTTCTACAGACCCGTAGAGCTTGCTTGAGGGAGCGGATCTCCCTTTCCCAGCAACCACCAAGGTTTGGCGTGCTTGGGGGATAGAAGGCGAGTTGGTTGGTAAGTTGGGATTGAACTTCAGGCCGGAGAGCCGTGAAAGTTTCCTTCAGCTCTCGTATCCTTCAGCTCTCGTTTCCTTCAGCTCTCGTTTCCTTCAGCGTCTCCTTCAGCTCTTGTTCTCCTCCCCTGAAGTTCATCCCCTGGTCGGACAAAACGGTTTTCCTCGCCAAGCCACAAAGCGCCAGAGTGCCATCAGGTAAGAGTCAGCATCTATGCTGCTGAGGAGATCAATGTACACTGCACTCGTAGTCATACATTTAAAGAGAATGCCCCATCTCTTTTCGCTCTTGCGACCGATCTTAATCTCATAGGGGCCGAAACTGTCTTCTCCAGTGGAGTAAAATGCAGGCTTGTGGAGGTCCAGTCTCGCAGAGGGTAGGTCAGCCATTCTAAGAATCTGGGGGGTTCCACGCCATTGTTGACAGTCAGCACACTCTCGCTGATGAAATTGCATAGCTTCTCTGCCACGGATGACCCAATATTATCGGCGACCTTCAGCGAATTCTCGCTCTGGGCCAGGGTGAAATAACTTATCGTCAAAGTCTTGGGGGTCAGGCACAATTGGATGACTGACTAGCCTTTGATGCGTCTTGGGCCGGCGCTGTAGTGGTGAGGCCACAGACTAGGGTTTTCCGGAGTTCATCTCCTTCTGCAGGTGAAGTGACTGGTTTCTTAGGCCACTGCTCACAAGCCCCTTGTAGGCATTATGGTCCCTGGTACCACCGACTCTGCGTGCCTAGCTCGGCAAGAATTTTCCCATGGGTTATATCATTGGCGGTATTTCTTGAGGTGTCCACATAGCACCATGAATCACAGTCCGTTAGATCTTGGATCTCTGCCACCCTTGTGCCGACGACTACCTTCAACCTGCACGAGTCAAATTGGAGCCACGTGCGGACCGTGGTGGAGTCGGACTAGAAGATGGTTTGGCGGATGGGTAGAGAGAGCTCCATCCAGAGCACCTTAGCTAACTGCTCCCCAGTAAATGCAGCACACAGCTCCAGACGATGATTGCTGCTTCCTAGGTGCTACTCTCGAACGTAGCTGCCAAGAATGCCACCTCAACCTTGCCACTAGACCCCTCTGTTCTGAGATAGGCCACTGAGCCATAAGCCCTTTCCGATGCGTCACAAAACACGTGGATATCTCTGGCGCTGGTGAGGGAAGCCATATCCTGACTGCTGTAGCACCTTGGAAGGGCTATCTGCTGCAGGTCTGGCAACTCACTCTCCCACCTTCTCCATGACTGGAGGAGATCTTTGGGTAGCTGGAGGTCGTCCCAGTCTCTCTTCTTACCCCAGAGTTGCTGGACTATCACCTTGGCCCTGGTGGTATATGGGATGATATAGCCCAGCGGGTCATACTGGCTAACCAAGACTCTGTAGATAGTGTGCATGGTAACCTGAGGACAGTCGTGAGATCTGGACTTGTATGACAAAGTATCGGACTGGCAGTGAAGCCCAAGTGCTGATTCTTGAGTTTCTGATTGCCCTTGTGCAATCCAGCATTCAGTACTATCTGACTTTGCCTCAGGGGGAAGATGGTGTATCACTGACGGGACATTGCTCGCCCATTGACGCAAGTCGAAACCTCCTTCAGCTAGATGGTTCCTAAGCTGGTCCACAAGTGCTTTGGCCTCCTCCTCCAAAGTCAGACCCAACATGCAGTTGTCCACATAGAAGGATTTTTCGATTGCCTCCCTGGCAGCATCCCCTGAGTAGCTGCTGTCCCTGGCATATTGTTGAAGGGCGAATTTTGCACAGCAGGGACTGGATGCGGTGCCAAATGGGAGGACACGCCACCCATAAACATTGGGCGGTTCTTCGTGCTTCATATGAGAAAATCTTAGCAGTGGCCTGTCCTCAAGGAGGAGCCTCACCTGATGAAACATCCCGCAGATGTCACTGCTGATGCCAACGAAATGTTCTCTGAATCTGAGGAGAACTGAGAGCAGAGATGGATTTAGTGTGGGCCCAGGGCGCAGGAGTTTGTTGAGGTTATTTCCTCGGAACTGGAAGGAGCAATTGAACACTATGCGGTTGTTGCCGTTATGTTGCACCATATGGTGTGGGACGTACCAGCTAATAGCGGTGTCCTCTTCAGCACCAGGTGCTAGTTTGACCACATAGCCAGCTTGCTCTAGCTTCATGATTTTGGCCTTGTGGGCTTGGGCAGCCTCTTCTCAATGCTTCTTAACTGTGGGAGCACAACTTCTTTTGGCGCTCATAACTGAGGCATGTTCTTGGCATGCAAGAGGGGGGTTGCATACCGTCGAACTCGACCCTCACAGGTTTGGCCCCGAGAAGGTCTATGGCCTCTTGGTCTTGACGCGATCTGGCCAAAGCCTTCTCATGGCGCCATGGTAACACGTCCATCTGCCACAGCCTTGCGACCTGACTGTACAGGTCTGCAGATGAGGCAAGAGTGGAGGTAAAAAGGCACTGCCGCTCAATGAAACCATGCCTCAACTCCTGTGCGGGGCCCTGCAGGGTCCATCCAAGGTGCATCTTAATGGCGGCTGGCCCTCCCAGTGGCCCAAGATAAACTGGTTCCACTGGTGTTATCAAGTGGGGGTAATCCGATCCAATGAGTAATAATGGCTGTGCCTCGACGATATGCTGCAATGGCAATCCCTTAAGGTGGCGAAACTTGCGTCGCGAAGAACTGACAGGGAGGGTGTGCTTGGCCAGACCCAACTGTTTCACAGTGAATGCTCCCCAGATGTGGTACAGTCTCTCAGGTTCTGTAGCAGGACAGATGGTGAATGAGACTCCCGCCTCACGAATAACCTGTAGTTCCTGTTGCACTGTGCTCAGGGTTATGTGCTCTGATTGTCCCCTGAGCCCAAGTAGCTGTGCAGCTGCATGGAGGAGGACGGTGTTTTGTGATCCGTCGTCCAGGATCGCAAATTCCTCCATGGTCTTGTCTCCGTTCCTCAACAGGACCTTACTGAGCTTCAAGAGGACCTTGTGACCTGCGGCCAGCCTGTCAACTTTGTCCTTAGTGGCAGGAGCTTTTGACTGTGCACCGATGCCGAGAAGTAAAACCACTGTACTTCTCTACATCTGTGCCGAGAAGAACAGTGGTTGTCCAGACAGCCTGCTTAAGCTCCTTTCGCTGGTCTCGACTCTTTGCCAGGAGCTCCTTCCTTAACCCTCCTGTTAGTTCATTTGTCAGGAACAGCAATGATGTTCCCGGGTCAATTCGACCCGGTGCATGTTTAATTATCCAAAAGATGTCCAAAACCCAAAAAATCCTAATAAGCATTGTTAATATTTCATTACTAACTCCATTACTAACTATTACTAACTATCAATATTTAGTGCAATGGTGTTCCTAACCTCTCACTGGTAATGGTTCAATTAGGATAATTCACTCGCGTTTCATAAAAAAATACATGTCCAAACTTTTTTTTAATGTTTCACCACTTTATTACTTTTGAAAGACCAACCTATAAAACACAATAGTTTTAGAGACATAACATTTAAATTTTGTTTTACAAACATGCACTGTTTGTGAACCAAAAATGAACAAAATAACAAGCAATAGCAATATGAACAAAGTGTGTGTGTGTATGAATTTTGCACATTTCGCACAGGTCATGCTTGTCTTGACATCATCAGATGGCCTGCAGAGCTGGCACCTCTTCCTCTTCCTTTTTCCCCCAGCAGCAACCTAGAAACAAGAGGACCATGATTACTTTACTATGATGACAGCTACTACTTTTTGCTGATCCTAAGACACACACAACATGCTCTCATACACTTATACACACAAATGCACACACATACACACACACACACACACACACTTACTTACCTCACGCACTGGTGTACTAGGTGCGGTCCTCTCCTGGATCTCCCTCACTGTGGCTGCAGCGGCTGGGGTCCTTGGCAGGTGCTGCCTTCGTTGGATGTGCGGTGTCACAAGCGCCCTCCCCAGCTCCTCAAGAAAGATGCGTCTCTTGTACAGCTTTGACACATTCCACTCAGGAAAGATCTCAGTCCAGATGACAAACGCATTGTAGGATGATACATCGATCATGTTATAAAATGCCATTTCGAAATGGCATCACTGCCGCTTCTTAAGGCAACACAACCTTCTCACTTTTGAAAATTTTATTAACCTCAGTATTTTAAGATTTTTTTTAAATGTTTAAATAATCATGTGTCAACACTGTTTTCTGAAGTGGCCATCAGGTGTCAGAGCTCTCACAGAGCGACCACACGAGCATCCACTTGTGGTGATTGTCTCATCCCACTACGCAAGACTTCTTTAGGCCAGTCTGCTCTCTCTGTAAAGGGGGCCAAACTCTGGAACTCTCTGCCCACTGAGTTAAAACTAGAGACCAATAGTAAAGCTTTTAACAAAGGAATCAAACAGTGGCTAAAATCTTATCAATAGTGCACACATGAATAGTTCTTAACTGGTTTACTGCTTGCTCATATTGCCTCTGCTCTGTTGCCTTTTATGTCCCTTATTTGAAACTTGCTTGTATTTCTTTGATTTCTTTTTTCTCTCGTTTTGTTGCTGTTTTTTTTTTTTTTTTTTTTTTTTTCTCCTATCTTTGCCTGTTTTTTTCTTTTTCCATTCTTATTATTTTAATTGCCCTATTTTCTAACTGCTCTATCTTTTCAAAAGCTGCCTATGGACAAGTGTTGTGAATTAGCACTTGTGCTAAAACACTTAAACAATGCATATGGTTTGTCCAATGTAATTGCTATGTACATTTCAAATAAACATTTAAAAAAAAAAAAAAAAAAAGATGACCAATGGCCAGCGCGCAGTCATTCGCTTGGTGCTGTAGGACCCTGTTACTTTGTCCAAGTTGTCAACCCCCCCTTTGGTGGCATTGTAATCCAGGCTCATGCTTGGTTTCTGGTCCTCTCTTGTGCTGATTTCAGCATTTTTGTGCAGAGTGCTCATGAGCACAACATTTTTTCCCTTTTTGGGGCAGTAAGACACTAGGGCTGTGGTGTCTGTGAAGGCAAACATGAAAGATTGAGGGGCCCTGTTCTTGATTACCAGCAGCTCAGCAGGGAGTTCATCCCTGTTCTTTTGGACAGTTCCGACCATTGTGAGCTTTCGCTTTAGAAGCTCCTGACCCAAGTTGTATTTTGTGAAAACATTGTCACAGGTTATGTTGTGCCCCCTGAGACCCTGTGCCATGTCAAGCATGACCCTTGTGCCCTGATTCCTCTCCGGGGCTCCTCCAACCGGCTTTCCAGTGTAAACCTGCATGTTGGATGCATAGCTGGTCTTTGCATCACATGCTGCCTAGATTTGTATTCCCTATTTAGCTGGTTTGGAAGGCATGTATTGCCTAAATGGGCAGCAACCTCTGAATGCCACCAGCCTTTTATCCACTGTGATATTAGGGCCTGGGTTATAGAGTAGTGGAAGTTGCTCTACCCACTTGTACCACACTGTCCTAATAGCTGCCAGCTTGTCTCTCTCTCGTCTGCCAGCCCTTGTCTCTCGCTTATCAAATCGGATTATTCTGGAGAAAATGTGAAAAGTCTCCAGTGACATTTTGGCTTGAAATATAGCCCTGCCTGTCTCTGCATCCCACAGACTGGCTGTCGATTCATCCTTCGACTTATAGACCCCAGCCAGGATGAGGACTCCCAAATACGCATCTAAATGTGTTTTGTCCAGCTCCTTCCACTTTTCCCCCAAAACATGCCTCCCTTCTAGATTAGTAAATTCCAGAATGATTTTCTGGATTGAATCAGGCATGACCTGCTCAAAAGCTGACTTGATGTCTGTCACACGAGTCACTGCCATCCTAGTGGGCCCTGGCACTGTCTTTATTATGTTTTCAGCAGACAGTTTTGCCTGACGCATATTTGGGGATGAAGACCACTGTATTTCGCCTTTTTTTGACGTGAATGTCTTGCTTGGAGGAATAGTAATAGCAATTCCCTCATCTGGTTCAAAATCAGAATCATTAGAATCAGAATTGAACTCAAGATGGTCTTCATCTTCAGACACATCCTCCTCTATTTCACTGTCATGATCAAAGATGAATTCCAGAGCACCCTGACATGTCATCATTTTGCTTCTGCTGCTCATTTTGTAAAGCTCTGACTGACAGAGTGGAATGTTGGTAGGACTCCCATGCAGAGAATCTTTTATATGTTTTGCCCCTCCCCTGCTGAGTGTCCACTGAATGTGGGTGGAGTTTTCCCGCAAGAACATAAATGGTTCCTGTCAAAAGTCATAACAACTACACTTTCTCGCACCCGCACCTGCAATTTCTCACACTCTCGTTGAGAGAATAGGGAGAAAGAGGGGATGGGGGAATTTGTGTGTGTATGTGTGTCTGTCTGTCTGTCTGTCTGTCTGTGTCTGTGTGTGATTGGGGTGAAATATGTCTCACAGTTGCAAATAAAGAAACAGTCTGATATTTGTGACACCCTTTTACCTCCAGTTTGACTGCTGGGTCAAATTGACCCGAACAGTATCTATGTGATATAAACATGCAGGGGGTGGTTGCAAATATGTGAGATGAACCATTTTCATTGTATATGTTGATTACACTAATTAAGGCAAGCAGAAGAAGTTTCATACTGAAAAAATACTTTTAACTATTTTTCCTAGATCTTCAAACTTTAAAACGGGTCAATTTGACTCATAACTTAACAGGAGGGTTAAGCTGTTAGTGAACCTTGTGTTATACTCTTGTACCTGAATCTCAAATTCCAGCCAGCCTGCCAGATCAAGCAGAGTGGGAATGGGCATCCGGTGCGGGTGGATTAAACAGCGGAAGCTGGATCTTAAGTCATGTGGGAGTTTCCCCAGCAGTCTTGAGATGTGTGAGCCACACTCAAGTTCCACCTTACCTTTTCTACCCAGCTACACTAACATACCCACCAGTGAGTGCACTCGCAAAGCGAACAGCCTGAAGGCTTTGATGTCACCACTGGCAATATTCAGGCCATCCATCCATTCAGCAATCCGCTGAAGGGCTAACTGGTGCGGCTGCCTGTACTGCTTGTTAAGAGTGGCCATCGTGTCAGAATAGGTGTACTTTGAGTTACAGTAGGAGTCGGTGACCAATAGAGCTTCTTCCACCTTGAGATGATCCATAAGGATCTGGAATTTGGATCTCTCATTAGCGTCGTCAGGGCAATTTTCATCAGTGAGAACTCTCTGGGGTTTGGGTGAGTATGGTCGGAGTGGGTCTCTTATACAGCCTCAAATGGTTACTCTGAGATGGGGGACTCTGTGATCTAAGTTGGGAGCACCCATGGTGGGCGGGGGACGATGAGCGTTCGAGCTAACAAGAGCGATGAGAGTCTCGGTGGTGAGTGGAGTCTCCCTGTCTAGGTGTCTCCTGCTGACCATCAGCACTGGGCGAACGTGAATAGGAAGCGTCCTGACGGGAGTGGGATGACTTGATGATTTCTTTATGTTGTGTGTGTGTGTAGAAATATATATATATATATATATATATATATATATATATATATATATATATATATATATATATAAAAATAATAGTCACTGTTTGTTTATTGTTTATTGTCTTCAATGCATGCACCTTATTCACCAAGACTAATTCCTCACTGGTGTAAAATCCTTCTTGGTGATAAATCTGTTTCTGATTCTGATAACAGTTAACTGTCAGGCAGGTGCTAGAAGGAGGACTCAGAAGCAAAGGGGCGAACGGTTCAGACAAGCTTTATTTCAGGACCAACTGTCCCCTCGTCGAAAGGAGCGATAAATCAAACAGGCTATAAACACTTTCTGAATCTATGGCAGTCAAACAGGAACAAGAAAAGAACAAGAAAAATCACTCTCACGAGGAAAACTAGGACTACTGTCTACACTGATCTAAATACCAAAAATCTTATGAAACATTAAACAACAAAAATTCACTCACCATGAGGAAAAACATCAAAATTAACTAAACTTCACTAAGGCTGAAAAGGATACAAAGAAAAAGGCACTCCAACGGAGGCGAGCAAGGCTACAAACAGAAATCTAGCTCAAAAAGGCTGACCAAAAAATTACAAACAAAAGATCACTCTTTCTCAGAGGCAAACAGAACATCTAGAACAAACTTGAAACTTAGCGTGGCGCTGGCAAGACTTTGAAGGAAGGCTGGATGTACACAGACAGTGACGAACGAAATACTCTGGCGACGAGGACAGGGGAAGACAAAGACTATATACACATGAGGTGGGATGGCACAGGTGGAAACAATCAGGGATCAGGGGAGATGCCAGACCGGTGACACAGGAGAAAGGGCAAGTGACCTGAAACAAGAGGAGAGTTAGTTTTCAAAATAAAACCGGAAATTCACAGGACAAAAACCCAAGACAGGACATCCCTCACCGCGGTGCGACATTAACAGTATATACATACAGTAAAACAGTCTCTTATAATCATGATCTATGGGGAAAATCTTTTTGGGCTTTGGAAATGTTTTGCTGCAATACAACAGATGACCATTGGGCCAGATTGGAAGCAAGACTGACAAGAGTGGCACCCTCCCAATCCTGGTTAGGGCAGCCAGTTTGTCACCTGGGAAGCAAAACTCAAGTTAATAAAAACAAGCAAAAGTCTTGCTGCTGCTTGAAAATCTGCAAAAATAAAATATGAGTTATACTTCAATTAAAAAAAGTGTCATACCTTTTCTCTGACATACCTGTGAATCCTGAGCTTTATCAGAAAAAAATCATCATAATAGACACAGTAAAGTTAAATTTGAAGGAGCAAATTGGCTGAACAATTAATGTTGCACAAAAATCTCAAATACAAGACAAATACAAGCTCTTCGTGTTATTGTGTTTTTAACACATACCTGTAACTGTGGTCACACCGGATTATGTAATTATCGTGGGAACTCCTTGGTCTCGCAACTCCAGCTGCCTCAACTCAAAACGCAGCCGGTGGGGGTTGCCAGACGACTGTTGACCGAGCAAAACAGCGCCAGAGCCTGAACGCAGACAACCACAACCCCACCACAAGGAAAAAGGCTTAGCTGTGAACAGGATAATTTACTCAGGAGCTATTCATATGTAGGAACATGTCCTTTTTAAACAACTTTATATCACAGGAGATGCGATCTTCAGGTCCACACAGATTTCCCTCTGACCCACTTTCTCTGACACCCTAATGGCCTGACTCTCTCCCTCCCCCTCTCTCCATTCACACTCTGATAGTGAAGAGACAACATGTGCCGGGCAATAAACATTTCTTTGCGAGAAGGGACTGCCGGCTGAGTTCACAAAGGGGGGTTGCCAGACCCCAAAGGATTATCGCTGAAAGTGGGAAGATGACCATTTGTCACCTTAAGTTCCCTCTTACCTGACTTATATAGGGTCTATGTTGACAGACACTGGACATCCGAGACTCAGAAAGGTACCTTTAACATCTGGATATTGTTCACTTTGACGGACTGTTTATAATTCAGTGCGCAGTGGTCACTGGGAAAAACAAGGTCCCAATCTGTTATACCAGGCTTGTCATCAACAGATATCCTCCACATCTGGCATGAGCCATCAAAGTGCCAAAACGTGTGAGTTACGACACCCAACCCAGCCAGAGTGTCTCTACATTCCCAGCAGGAGAAAGGAAGAACTTAATTTGTGTCTTAATGCTAAAAGGGTACTTAAATGTAATCTCATCTTTTGCAGGACAAAATATTCTTAATCAGCTGGATGAGAACCCAAACATACTTTTTTCCCCTGTTTTCTGAGCTCATGGAAACTACAGTTAGTGATTTCAGATTTAATCTTTGAAAGTGTGATGGAGCCACAGCTCCTCCTAGTGGTAAGTCCGGGTATAGTTAAGAGGAGAGTTTCGGAAACGGACGGACTTTATATTTGTACTTATAAATATGATCAACTACCTCCAATGTATATTCTTGTACCAAAAATTAAGCTAACCTTTTTCAAAATGTTTTTAAGCCATCAGTGCTGCTAAAATCGTATGCAATTGTGTGTGTGACTTGTTATAACCAATGACTCCCCTTTTACTTTATTAGGCAATTCCTGTCATGTCCTTTTAATGTTTATGTAACAAAGGTTGATGTAAAGACCATGGTGGATTTAGGTGAATAAGTCGATCGTGATCTTGAAACGTTAAACCGTTATTATATTTCATCAAGTAATAAGTTCGCAATATGAGCTGTAATATGAGCTGTGACGTCACCGGAGGAAGTGACGTGCCAGTCCGCCCTCAATTCTGCCTTCAGCAGAAGTGTTAAAAGAGCAGACTTCACGTTGCTCGCTCTCTCTTCCTCTCTTTTTCGTAACCCCTACCTGCTTAATCTTTTCTACAACACGTTTAAACTTATATTCTTCCAAACTTAATCTCCATACTTTGTTTTTGTTCGCGGCTCCGGACTTTTTCTCCGGAGATTTGAATTGCTTCCAGAACTTCTCCAAAGCAACAAGCGTTATTTTGAAAATAACTTCATTTCGAAACCAAAGCAAGAACGAGATTAACCCTTTTTGTATCCCTTTATATCGCCAAGTATTGCAACTCAGTAAGCCAGAAGAAGCTATTTTATTAAGTAACTAAGACGGACTCGCCAGGCCAGCGTTTCTTTCCCCGTTATTTTTATACAAGATACCTAATTGATATATGTTCGGAGCTCCGCAATAATCAGCTCAAGAAAGAGACTCTGACCAGAACTTGTGATTATTATAAAGTCGGTGCAGTTAACTGCTCAAGAAGCCGTGAAGAAATCCACAGCCTAGAGAAGAAATAGCATCCGATCGTCCCCGGGCAGCCTCCAGCGCACTCAAGCAAGAACACTGCTGGGCCAGGAACTGTCCTCAGGTGAACCGAGACGACATCGCTCTCCAGCGGCTCTGAAACCGCCGCCGCCTCCCTGCACAGAGACGAAGCTGCTCCAGACAGTCCGGAGTCCGGGACCCCGCTCTTCTTCAATCAAAGTAGGCTAAACATTTCACACGACAAGAGTCACACTCGAATGAGATCAGAGTTGGTGTTTGTGGAAGCTTCGAATATATATAGCTTATATATATATATCTCACAAATTCAAAACCCTCCCCATATCGCCTCAATAGAATAAACATTAGTTCATAGTGGTAAATTATCGGTTACTTACACTAAAACCCATCATCGTTTAGAATTCATCTTGTACTCATTTTATTTCACAATTTCTGTTAATGTTGTCACATATTTGAATCATTATTCCACATCCTTTATTCTGCATTTATTTAGTAAATAAACATATATAACCGTATGTCGTTGTCTGTGCTCTTTTAATTTGAAGTGGGAAATCGATGGTATCATGGAAAGAATTCATGACTTCAGAATAGGAGCAAATTGAAATTCAACAGATCAATTTGAGACTGATCTTTTGTGTTCAAGCCAAACTTGGACAGTTAATATTCTGACTAGTTCCCTCCGAGGCTAGTCGCACATAGAACCATCGGAGGTGGTGCCCCGTCTAAAGTATAATTAATTACCAGTAATTAATTATCCCTTTTTATCAAAGTAGTGTCTTCTACACATACACTGCGTACATTGTATTAATGTAAAACTGCTAGGATGAAAAAGTGGGAGGTTTAAGCAAAATAAAACTGTAGACTTTTGTGAGACTGTGGTAATACCTTTAAAAACGTTATTCTCTGCATTTTGGACAAGTGCAGGTTAAAGCTCTCCTCACTGGATTTGTTCTGCATAAATGAGTGCTGCAAGCAAGTGAAACACAAATAGTCTACTACTACACTGAAGTCTTATTCCCTCCCTCGCAGGTACTTTTCAAATTGAGCTCAGCAAATATATTGCCAAAGCCTTGCAGGCAGGCTGTAATGGTTAGCACAGTTTAATGTTGCATATTTATCCTGCATTCCAATGCAGATGAACTTAAACATGGAGCTGAACAAATTGTAACAAATTTAAACCAGGCCACTATTTTGCCACTAAGTTCATGATGATAAATGTTAGTGTAATTACTGTTACAAATGTAGCTGGTGCAAGTAAAACAGTCATCATTAAGGTTTGTTAAATCATTAAATACTGTCAGAATGTACACTACACAACAGTGTGTGTAAATAACAAAACATGACAATTTTCAGTTTCTTATTTAGCCACAGACCCAAATAACAAATTCACCCCTTTCACCCCGGAATGGAGGATCATTATGAAATATTTGTATTTTGACATAGAATGAGCCCTTTTTTGTCCCAGGCTAAACTTGTAAGATACATTGCTTTCCACATCTGTGCTGATGCTGTGGGTTTGCACCATGCTCACACAGTCTTTTCCTTCATCCTAATTAATTGGCACTTCAGATCCCTGCTGTATCACTGAGCCTCCTGGATTTATCTCACACGCTAACACACTGACAGCTGCTGCAGTCTCTGAGGCAACAACACAACAACAAGCAAGCTTTGTGTGTGTACGTGTGTGTATGCATGTGGTTGTTGGGGCAGGATGTTTTTGCTTTATTTTGTAAAAGTGCATATTTGTATCTTTTGTTATTTTTCTTTTGAAACTTTAACTGTACATGAGCTGGAAACCATTAGTGTCCCTTTTAAGTGTGATTTAATCTGACAGACAAATAAGAATAGTATGAATTGCTCCATCTCAAGTGTCAGTTTTTGTATCTTGGATCACATTTGCTGTTGGACACAGTTGTAAGACAGAGATGGAAAATGAGAAGAAAAACTAGGATACGGTTTGTCCACGTGGTAATTACTTAAATTTGCTAAATTACAAATATGTTTGGTAATATCCAACGCTACAGCAGAAGATTAGAGTAGCATCTCTCTATAAAAGCAAGGAATCTCTGTCTGCCTGTCTGTCTGTCTGTCTGTCTGTGTGTGTGTGTATGTGTGCCTCAAATATCTGCGGTTCAGGATCAGACTGACCTGAGAGTTTCAACATGGCTGCTGCGTGGTTTAAGGATGTGCAACGTTGGATTTGTTTGGACTACAATGATACAGTGAATAAATTATTTCAGAAATGCTTTACGAATTCCGCTAGCATTGCTAACCATAGCCACCATCACCCCCTACCTTAAGAAACAAGCAGATTTATAGCTGCAGGGCGCGAGCTAGACAGGGATTTTGCCTGTGGCTCGGTCCCATTCTGTTCTGTGCATCTAAACTAACTGCTGTGGATTTATGACACTGAACGAGTCCGGGCCGAGTCTGTTCGGGTCTGAGGAGATCCGGACACGCAAGGACAACAAACTGTGGATGTTCGTGTGCAGCTAGCTGCTTGCCCACCCCCACCACCACCACCTCCTCCTGAGTCGACGGACGTGCCAGTGTGTCACGTGACCAATTTAAGATGACGTAGCAGCAAGCCGCAGCCTCCGTGAGTCTCGGTTCCAACATATGTGTTGGAGCTGCCTTCAAGCTATATAGCAGTTTTTAAATCGTGTTGATAGGCCAAGTAAAACCGACAGAGATAACGAGTTTTGAGAGTTGAGAGATTTGTGACATTAAGCGTGTTTGGAGTGTATTGTCTGTATGTTATATAGTGTTTAGTTTAGTGTGTAGTGGAGTCGGGGTTTTTTTGTTTAATGAGGCAAAACAATGAAGGGACTGCTGAATGTTCAGCAGGCAGGAAGGAGCTGGGGGAAACATATCACTACATATAACTTTGTGAATTTCCTTTTTTTTAGCAAACAGCAATTTATATATTTGCATTATAAGTAATAAAAATAGTTCGTTAAACATATTTGTGGTTTTTACAGTAAAAAATCTCAATTTTATCTACTCGGATTTTATGTTTTTTGTGATTTATGATCCATTGTGTTATTACAGTTTGTCAAAATGAAAAAAATAACTGTACAGTCACACATGTGAGGTTGTGCTGAAAATAATGACACCAAGCAAGGCAAGGTAAATAGTTTTTAAGGTGAAATGTTATGGCAAAATCAAAAATAGTCAAAAACGTATTATACCCTGGAACATCGGATTTCACAACAAGCCTAAATATCCCTGACGTCCCACCTTCAAACACAGCGTCCTTTGGCCATCCATGAAAAAGCTACTTAACCTCCCACTTTTCTATAGGAATACATATTTCCTACGGGCACTGCACTAGTTAGTATAAAGAACAAGACAAGTCTGACTCAGTGGGTGGTCAAAACCTGACCCCTTCAATCCACTGGACAGTTCTCTGTTATATCCCTCTGGGAGCGTTTCAGAAGTAGAGCACCATGCATGCATGATATTGTTGACTTACTCAGATTGTGTTTTTTTATAATTACTTCTTGGGAGGTAAGAAGTAATTGGGAGGTCATTGGTGCACGTCGACGTTTCCATGAGCAAGTCACTGAATCCGAGTTCAGTACCTTGCTGTAACTTGCTGAATGGGTGAATGTGACAATTGTTGTAAAGTGTTTAGAGCAGTTAGTCGCTTAGAAAAAAGGGTTATGGAAGTGCAAGTCAGTTTACCATCATATGCATTATTGCTAACTTGACTGCAGGTACAAAACTCAATATGGATAGCATTGTGGTTTTAGCCTGGGGTTACTGACTGAGCTGCTGTATTCTGCATTTGGTAGCAGTGTTGGGCATGTTACTTTAAAAAAGTAATTAGTTATAGTTACTCGTTACTTCTCCCAAAAAGTAACTGAGTTAGTAACTGAATTACTCCACAATAAAAGTAACTAGTTACCAGGGAAAGTAACTATTGCGTTACTTTTTCTTTCTTTTTTTTTAAGTTTAAATATGTCTAAGAGTTTTTTTTCCAAGCGGGTTTCACAAGCCAGTTGCATAGAGTAGAACTGCATAGACTACACAAAACCTTAAGTTCAGTTTGTGTCACAAGTTTTTGTGAAGCTGGAGCAGAAAAATCCAGCTTTAGCTGCTTGGACAGCTCCATGCCATTCTTTGTTAGCGGAGTTCACGTTAGCCACACCTGGCCTGCTGTCATCATCAAGAGTGTCAACAACGGTGTTTTTGGCCACTAGCTTTGTAGAAGTGCGTGCCATTGAGAGATGCTTCATTAGATTAGAGTTGCTTACAATGGACGTGGACAAACACTTCGCTCAGGGACATAATGCACACTTCACATGTATGTTTTTGCCTTTTACCTCAAGGAGATTAAAGTAGTGACTGTACTTCCACTTTGAAAACGCCAGCTTTCCCTCCGGACTCACCACTGCTGCAGCTCACCTCTGCTAGTTAGTGTGTGCGAGGCTGCTGTGTGCGTGTGTGGTTTGTGTGTAAACTGAACACTGCCTCTGATTGGCTTACGAACTCTTACTCCTTAGCCAATCATCATCACTTATGCGGTTGTCTCGCCCCGAGCTCCTCCCTCCTGTAGCTGAGAGCCGAGTCGGATGACAACAGCTACAGTGAGTAGCTTCAGTTTAAAACGCGCCACATTTAATTGTCAAAACGGTAATGGCGTTGTAACGATGGAAATAGTTATTAGTTAGATTCCCCGTTCTAATGATGATCTAATGATCTGATCTAATTTGAAAACGGTGGCAAGCTAGACCCAAAGATTGCTATCAAAGAGCAGCAGTTATCAGTCATGCTCTCATATGACCCCTATGTTTTTGGAGATAACTTTAATAGTTTACATTTTATAGTACACACATTACATGATACATACTGTATAAGACACATTTTTTACTTTTTTGTTAACATGTAACTGATAATATTGGCCAGGCTGATTTATTAGACAGGATCTATATCAATAGCTAAGTCCGTAGGGACTTGGCTTGCGGACTTGAAGGTTGCTAGTTCAAGTCCCACCCGGACCAAAAAAAAGAATGATGTGGACTGGCAGTTGGAGAGTGCTGGTTCACATCCTGGGCATTGCCGAGGTGCCCTTGAGCAAGGCACTGACCCCTAACACTGCTCATTGGGCGCCGTGGCATGTGTGGCTGCCCCTTCGCTCATCTCCTCTACACTGTTTGTGTGTACGCACCTGTGTGTGTAATGTGAGTGGAAAAAAGCATTTCCCAATTTGGGATTAAAATAAATAAAATGAAAAATAGTGGTAAAGCAAGAGAGGAGGACAGAGTAAAAAGGATGGAAATACGGTGGGGAAGCAAGGCTGAGAGCAGGTGTCTGAGTGGGAAGCACACAGAGAGTTAAGAGTAGGAGTAAAATAGAGGAGAGGTTGTAAGAGTAGATGAATCAAGAAAGTGGTAGAGGGAGAAAGAGCCAAGGAAAAAAGGGTAAAAGGTGAGAACGAGCTTACCTGACAGAGTAAGAAAAACCAGGCTAAGGTGCCATATGAAGACATGACAAGACAAATGACACTGAAATGGAAATCTCTCTTTCTTTTCCTTTCTCCAGCTCTCCCCTTTTCTCCCATTCTCGTGTCCTGTTGAGGGTTAATGTAACATCTCTTGATGCATTTCATTCACTGTTAGCAGTTTCAGCCAGGAGATACTCTGTCAATGCCATCTACATTACAAAATGGCCTTTTCTTGCCTCTCCTCCCCATTCATCCCTTCCTTGCCACCTCTTTTCCCACCACTTACAACTATTCATCTTTCTAAGGGAATGCATTTGGGCATGGATGAAGGCCTACATTTATCAGAGAGGACATTTAAGTACATATCTCAGGGAAAAGGGGAGATTTATTACATCCTATTTAGAATGGCTTGGAGGGGAATGATCAGCTTCCGACTTTAGTCAGTGGGAGTCGGGGGAGTTTTTCCACCCAAAGTTAGTCTGCAGCATGAATGACATCATAAAAATTCATCTGAAGAAGTGTAACAAAGACAGTAGATTCCAGGTTAAGGATGGAATGATATAAGTAAGTAAATAATCTAAGCAATAGCAACACCAAATTTCTCTTGTTAAGTGAGGTGACATCTCAGTGCTCCTTTAGTAAAGGAAATGTTCCTTTACACTAAGTAATGCTAATCCTGTTATAATGTTATTTTGGACTAAATCAAGACTTATTCTGCCTTCAATCATGACCAATGTTAACCAAAAGGTACAAGTACAGTATATTTGTTTCTTACTTTGTTTAGAGACTTTTTGAAGACTTGATTAAAGTGTAGGAGCTGCCATGTCAGAAGTCTGTTCCGGTCAAGTGTATTTATTTAACTCTGTTCAGTCTTTTTATACTATTTTCTTTTTCACATAATATTCATTTAGACACATCAGTTTTATTTATATGGGCCCCGCACAAAGGGGAGAGTTTCATGGAGACTTACCACTACCATGGGGCTTTCCACTGGCACTTGGATGCGCCCAGTCAAACTCCTAGAAAATCTCCTATGATTCAGAATCTATTCACAATTGTCAAAAATCTATTTTCTAAATATTAAGTATATTGATTATATTGCATATCAGCAGATTAAGGACCCCAATTAATGGCTCAACACACAAACTGAGGCAAAGGACTGAAATAGGGCCCCTTTTTCCATTCATTCAATTTGCCACAGACCTATTTATTTGCATTTCCATTACCAGTTTTACAGAGTGAAGCCAAGCTGCGGGATGGACCTTCTTTGGCCTCCAAGCAGGCCGCAGTGACATCCTGCGACTGCAGCCAACCCATGGTGTGACCCCCTTTTCTTCCTCAAACGAGCATGAAATGTGAGACTCAACTTATGTCTATGCAGGAAAGCTACTTCCACTTCTGCTGCTGGTGCGTTCATCTGGTTAGCTTGTAGAATAATTGAGTGCTTAACGCGCTGACTGTTTGTGTCTGTGTACAACTGCTCGATGTGCTTTAAATTGCCCCCTGGGGACAAAAAAAACGTTTTTTGAATTGAATTGAAAATTGGAACCTCATAGAACATATGGACCCCTTGGAACCCCTTGGAACATATACTAGTTGTATGTGTAGCAATGTATTCAGTGTGTTTACAGGTGTATGTGTTCAAATGTTTACTGTAATCAAAACCATCTCTCATTACCCTCGGCAAGGCTGTCTGCAGCTATTTGTTTTTCTAAAATGCCACACATGTCCCACATGTTTTAGCAGCTCAGAATTATTTGTGTACCATCCCACTGAGCAAGCAACGTCTATGGACGTTCAAGACAAGTTGATATCACGTCAGTCGGTCGAGGCCATAATTAGTTGATAAATGACATTGCGATTATAGTCCAGTCTGACCCGGTTCTGAATGTCTATAGACAACAAAACCGAGTTGCAAATAGACGTTCTGCTACACCATGATCTGGACGTCTATATCACAGCCAGAATTAGTTGATGAAATTGTCCTGTCAGCTGTTGCATCAGCATGTGAGAAGGTGATGATGATGATGATGATGATGATGATAATGATCATAAAAGATTCCAAAACTTTTAATTTGTATTATGATTACTTTTGTAAGTCTGAATAACAAAATGTACGTATTTCATGTGTTTGTGATCAGAAGCTGTGGTTTTATGTCATTTGCTACCATGTAAATAAATATAACAGTGACAAACACAAACACACACATACACACACACGCACACACACACACCACACGGGACAATCAGTGAGTGTGTGAGCTGATGGTCTCCTTTAACCCTCCTCCTCCTGTAATCAAGTGACATTATAAACATAGGAAAAGGCTTTATTTGTCTTATGTGTTAATGGGCCAAGGTTGGCCCGGGTGAGACTTTATGATGTCCCTCTCAGGTGAACATGTCGTGTCCTTATACAGTTTCACCTCAACAACATGCTGAAAAAAAAGGACAACCAAAAAATGCATATTAATCAATAACCATGAAGACATTTGCTCTTTCCCAACAGTATAAGTGATTTCTTCGATTCTTTTATTTAAACCACTAGAGTATAAATGTGTAAATATTTAGGGCTGTCAAAGTTAACGCGTTAATGACTCGTTAACGCAACATCCTCTTAACGCCGTTAATTTTTTTAACGCGCGATTAACGTGTGGTATTAAAAAAAAAAAGAAACGCGCATTGTTTGATTTATGGCCATCGCTGGCACCTGTAGTCTTGATCCAGAGGGTGGCAGAAGAATAAGAAAGGGTATCAGAAGAAGAAGAAGCAGGGTTGGCGTTCGGGAAAAACATGGTGGACTGAAAAGCGAAAGCGAAAGGAAATGGAGAAAGGACTTATGAACGGCAAATTCACTTTCAAAACACTGCCAGATGGTTCAGTCAATAGAACAAAAGTTATCTGCACGTACTGTCGACATGAAATTAGTAACCACTTGAGTAAGTCGAGTCTCAGATATCATTTGAAAGCCAATCACTTGGCAGATGCAGAGAGCCCACCCCCCTCGCCAAAAGCTGACATCACCATATTTTTTATTAAAGAAATTAATCGTTTGACAGCCCTAGTTAATATAAGTACACACTTGGTCAAAAAGCCTAATTTTCCAGTAACAATCGACTCAAAGGATAATTGGCTGTCTCCCTGTCTTCCTGGCAGTCACACTTTCTCAGAGTGAAACTTAAAGAATTATTATCACACATTTGATTACAAACCAGCTGCCAAACAGGTTTTTTCCAGCTCTAGAGCCACAAAATGCTTAGTTTCCTGATGTGGCTTAACTAATAGCTATGAGTGATCATGGGGGGCATAAGTAGTGTGTGTGTGTGTGTGTGTGTGTGTGTGTGTGTGTGTGTGAGAGAGAGAGAGAGAGAATGTGTTCATAAGACTGGGGGATGCCATTCTGTTGTCCTTGATTGTTTGTTTCAGCTATAATAAAAAAAGAGCACTGCTTGTCGTGTCTAAAATCATCTGTCATGGGAAATCCATGTAGCGCAGATGTTGCATCATCTGGGTAGCTGTAGCTCAGTGGGTAGAGCTCGTTGACTAGTGAGTGGAAGGTCGCTGGTTCGAATCCCGGCTCCTCTGGGGTGGAACTGAGCTACATGTGGAAGTATGAGCAAGATACTGAACTCCAAACTCGCTCCTGATGTGCAGTTGGCACCTTGTGTGGCAGCCTCTGCCATCAGTAAGGGCCCTGCGATGGACTGGTGTATTAATGACATTCATTCTGGCTCCTTGAATGTTGTCTTTTGGATGTTCAATAATTATGTCTTGACAACGTCTTTTAATGACATCCATATAAAATCCTAAGAAGACGTCTATACAACATCTAGAAAAGAATAAATAATAATAATGAAAACTTTCATTCTGGCTGATCTGAGGACGTCTTCTGGATGTACAGAGAACACGTCTTTTTGACGTATTTTGGACCACTTTTTGCTCATTGGGATAGCTCTGCCTCACTCAATGGTGACAAAAATGTTTTAAACAAAGTTGATGTAATAACTTGTGTTTCATCATATATGTCTTACCGTTGTTATTCACTTGAAAAGTTTGATCTTTGATTGATGGAGTAATGTGGGTTTCTTAACCTGATAAATTAGTTATCAGTTAAAGTTAGTTATTAGGATTAGGTATAATAACAGAGCAATGTGCTTAAATATATGTTTTACATTTATATAAATGCTTGATCAATATTTGGACACTTGAATAAATTATAATTAAATGCAGAGACAGTTATTTGTTACAATATGTTAAGGAGTAGTTATATTGATACAGTCTTACAGTTATGACTGGTCCTTTGAGGGCAACCATGATGTAGATGTGGCCCGGGGTGAAAATGAGTTTGACATCCCTGGGCTACAGTGTCAATAAATCTCTCTCTTGGTCTTGGGGTCTCGGTGCGGTCAGATTCAGGCAGCTCGCCTCTTGACCCGCCTCCCTCACAGAGGGCAGGTCCAGTGCAATGAGCCCAGAAAAAAGGCCTCTCCATTATTTAATAGTCTTTGCTATGAAGTTATGTTGCCGTGGGCATATATAATATTTCGAAATAATAGTAGTAATAGAACTGGTAAAAAATAGGATTTTAAAAATTTTTAATTATTTTTTCTTTTTCCCCCGTTTGCGGCGCCCCCCGTGGATGATGGCACCCTTAGCATTTGCCTGTACACTTTATGCCTAGGGCCGGCTCTGACTTTTTCTACCTGGGATTAACATATATCCTGGTTGATTTGTGACTGCTCGTGATGGTATCTCACTCTCCCATGATGTATGCAAATATAGCCTCGACGATTACTTGGATGTATGGAAACAATGTTGTTTACACAAAGAAAAGAAGAATTTAATGTATAAGATTTGATACATTTTTCAAGAAGTCCAACAATAGTTATCATCAGTCAACATTTCTCAAAAGTGCAGACAGATGCATAAACAATGTTTATGCCTTGTGTGGGAAGTGGGATATTTTCCCACACATACCGTAAACTGGTGTTTATAAAAACTTCAGATCAAAAGTAGAGGGTAATGTTATAAAGCGGATATAGAGCATTTTTTATGTCTATCTAATTGTATATAATTATATTGGATAGGTGCAAGGTTTTGACCAAGTTGAAGCATTTTCAAGTGATGCAGAAGTATTGCACCGCCACAGGCAATTCCTAAATAAATAGTTTTTTAGCCTAGATTTGAAGAGGCCCAGGTCAGAAATAACACGCATCTCTGCGGGGAGCTTATTCCAGAGCCTGGGAGCAGCAACAGAAAATGCTCGGTCACCCCAGTGTTTATATTTTGACCTGGGCACTTCCAGCAATGGTTGGTTAGTTGACCTCAGAGCTCTACCAGGATTACGGACAGTTAAAAGCTCAGGTAAATACGATGGGGCGAGGCCGTTAAGAGCTTTAAAAACAAACATTAAAAGTTTAAAATCAATTCTATAAAGGACGGGAAGCCAATGAAGGGAGTTAAGAACAGGAGTGATGTGCACACGTCTGTTAGTGTTGGTTAAAAGACGGGCAGCAGCGTTTTGCACAAGTTGAAGGCGATTAAGAGAAGACTGGGAGACGCCAACATAAAGTGCATTGCAGTAGTCTAGCCTTGAACTTATTAGAGCATGGATGGCTTTCTTGAGGTCGTGACGGCTTAAAAACATTTTAACTTTGGCCAGAAGACGTAACTGGAAGAAACCAGTCCTGACAACACTGCCGATTTGTTTGTCAAACCTCAGATGACCGTCAAAGGTCACTCCCAGATTTTTGATGGTTGAACTGAGTTTTGAAGACAAGATGCCAAAGCCATCCGACACAGTATCCCCAAACACAATACATTCAGTTTTATCATCATTTAAATGAAAAAAAATTTGGGCCAACCATTGCTTAACATCAGAAATACAATCAAACAAAGACAAAGCCCAAGGAGCCAGGATCAAGGAGGTTCAAGGAGAGGCTTGGATGTACAAAGCACAATGCAATCAGTACAGAACAAAATGAGACAGAATAATATAGTCCAGCGTAACTAGTCCAGGGGATCAAGTTTATCACTTTGAATGTATTCAATAAAGGGTCCCCAGACTTCAAGGAACTTGTGGTGAGTGTCTGACAAAGTATATCGAATTTCTTCCAGGTAAATACAGGAAACCATATCATTCAACCATTTTTTAAAACAAGGAGGCGAAGCTGATTTCCAGTCTCTAAGAATAACTTGTTTTGCTACGACGATACCAAACATGAGGGCTTGTTGTAGTGATGAGGGAAGAGTGAGAGAAAATTTAGAACAGCCCAATATTATCAGGAGACTGTCAGGTGTCAACTGTTTGCTGTATATGACACTGTACAAGTGGAAAATGTCATGCCAAAAAATCCTAAGCTTAGGGCAGGAACAGAAAAGGTGACCCAGAGTCCCGTCGTCTGATTTGCATTTATCACAGGTGGCCGAGACGGAGGGAAAGATCTTATTCAGCCTGGTCTTGGAGACATGCAGCCGGTGGATGACTTTAAACTGAATAAGTTGAAGTCTAGCATTGATAGAGCAAGATTTGATCCTAGTCAGCCCCTGAGCCCACAGCGCATCTGAAATCTCATCACCGATGTCCGATACCCAGGCTTCTTTAATGTGGAGAGAAGGGGCTGCCAAACTAAAAAGATTAACGAGTTGAGAGGTCAGGCGTTTGGAGGTGGGGGGTTTGGTCATTAGCTCATAGAAGACGTGTTGTTCAGGCAACGTTTCAAAATGAGGGTTGACTGCCTGACAAAATTTCTGACTTGCAAGTATCGAAAAAAATGGCTGGAAGAGAGACCAAATTTTGCCTGCAGTTGGGCAAAGGTCGCAAAGTGGTCATTAACGTAAAGATCTATGATGGCGGTCAAGCCTTTGTTGGACCATTGTACAAAAGCAGCATCCATCATGCCTGGTTTAAAATAAGGATTCTGACAAATAGGAGCGTAGGTGGACACTCCAGGAAGATCCAGCACACCCTTAATCTGTTTCAAAATCTTAATTGTATTACGCATAACAAAATCATCCTTAAAACGTCTAAAAGGTAAATTTTGTTTGTTGAATAGAATGGCTGCTAAGGAGGCACCTGCACGCACTGAAGCTACATGGGACTCAATTTCAGGCCATATGGGATGGAGGGAGCCTATTTGCTCTACCGCAGCTGCAGAGTGACTCCAAAAAACCAATGCTCTGGCATTACAGGCCCAATAGTAATGGCGGAAGACAGGAAGGCCGAGGCCTCCCTCAGCTGTAGATTTCTGTAGGTGTGCCTTAGAGATACGAGAAGGTTTGTCAGCCCAGATGAAGGGAACAATGATGGAATCTAACATCTTGAAGAAAGAGGTTGTAAGATATATGGGTATGTTTTGAAAGAGATACATACATTTGGGGAGAACAACCATCTTGACGATATTGACACGCCCTATTAGTGAAAGAGGAAGGAGTTTCCACCTATCTATCATGATTTTGAGTTTACCGATCAGGTCAGAGAAATTCAACTCAAAAAGGAGCTTTGGGTTCCTGGTGATGTTGATCCCAAGATACATAAAGTACTCGGTGGAAACTTTAAAAGGTAAACTGTTGAGGAAGGCAGAGTCAAGCCCATCAGACAGAGGCATAAACAGACTTTTTTCCCAGTTAACAGTAAAACCAGAGAGCTGTCCAAAATTATTTATCAGACTTAAAAGTGGACAACCTAACGTCCGATAAAGTCAGGATCACATCATCTGCATATAAACCTATAGGGCTATCAGATGTACCATCACCGAAGCCAGCAATCTGGGGACAAGACCTAATGGAGACAGCCAGGGGTTCCAAAGCTAGAGCGAAGAGGCATTCAATTTGGTCAGAAGCTTGCTTAGCGTCTAATGAAATAACGGCAGAGGCCTAATCCAGGGATTTTGACAAACCTTAGCGAAGTTTGTAGCATTCAGTAGGTATTCAACTTCCCCTACCTAAAGTGCCACAATATGCTGAAGGTTTCTATAGGATTCAAATACAAGAAGATTTTGAGACTACAATAATAAAATATACATGACAATAAGGACACAGTAAGAAAGAAAGTATGATTAAGTTAGCGAAATGACGAAAGTGAAGAATATAAAGGGAGTTGGTTCTTTCTGCTTCTCTTTGCTTGTTGATAATTGGTCAGCATCATGCGAAATAGATGCAAACTTACGCATCCAAGTAACAACGCCCGCCAATCTGCCTATGACTTATTCATTTTAAAGATTTTAAAGCTCCATACTGAACTCCAGTCACACGTAAATGGGATTTCACCCCAACATTATCACCTGAAAGTCCTCCGTCCTGTTACCTAATCAAGCTCTTTATGAGAATAAACAAGCAAACAATTAATCCTAATGATAGATTTATTCAGATTTCTGTCCATGGCTTCACTAGAGGCTTGCCTCTAGTTAAAAAACAGAGATCAACATATGCGCTTTGTCCCAGAGGTGTTGTCAAAGTGAAGGACCATATGATTATGATTAGCAATTAGAGCACAAGGTTAATGAAACACGCTTAAGTTCCTGATAAGGGGTAAATGAAATAAGAAAAATAATTGACATCAAAGTATGCTTACTCAGTGGGCTGATACTTGACATAAACTAATTTGACTGCATGTTGCAAGTTGTGTGAGTGTATGGATGTGTATGTGTCTGCATGCATGCAAATGCGTGTGTGACAGAGAGTGTGTGGATGTGCATACCATTGAGTGTTGTCTAGTTATCCACTGCACGTCACTCTCTGGTTTTTCTTCTTTCTGGCTGGGTAATTTTCCTAGAACTGGAACAAACTTTCCCCTTTAGCCCCAGCTGTCTCCAACTATACACCTATAATATATTCAATACAATATGTTCAACCAAAACTTTGAACATAAATAATATCATAGAATTAAGATGAACATCCAAGGCAAGTTCACTCTGCCATTAGTATGATATGACTGGGGTAGGAGCAAATTAAGTAAACACAGGAACAGGAAACAAGAAAGTCCTCTATCCTGAACTAGTGTGTATTAATGCAAACAATGGGAATGAGAATCATGTGCCAGTTGTGACTATTATGTGATGTAAGTTATGTTGTGTACATTACAAGACTAAGTATTTATTGTGCCTAAATCTAATCAACCTATGATATTTTCACAACATTAATAACAGTCCAAAAGTCATTGTTCATCATAAGCAAACTTTAATTTCAAAGTTTAACAAGACATTGCATTCTATGTGTTATTTCCGACTTCACACGCTAAAATAATGGAAGAAGGGTAGGTAGAGTGTCATGGTTTGAAGCTGAAGCTGCCCTTTCAAATCTAAAGATGGTATTTAGCATTAGGTAACTTTTTGATGACGAATAAGGTGGGATACAGTGACAACAATTAATGCTGAGACTACTTCTACCACTGTGACTGATAAATGGCTCCTCCAGCAGCTTGAGTGATGCTGTGAGACAAAAATCCTTCTCTGCCTAATTCACATAATCTCTCTGGAGTAATTTGGTTGTTATTGAATCATAGCATGCTGTTGCTGACCTTGGACCTGACACACTGCCTTAAGTTTATTCAACACGCAGACTAAATGAGAATTATACTCGCTGTTTCTCATCTCCAGGGGATGTAATTACCTCCTCTAAGCAGCATGATTCAAAAACATACAGCTAACAGGCCATGGACTGCACATTGACTGGAATATATGGGAGCACACAGGTGTGCACATGGTATTAGCATGTGTGATGCTGTGGAGGGTTATATATGGTACAGTATGTCCAGTCATTAAGTAGCACTGGGCCACTTCCATTCACAAAGAAAAAAAACTATGTTTGTGATTAATAATTACAGTAATTCAGAGTTTGAAGGTTTATTCTTGCCCCCTGTGCTAACAGCTAAACCATCAGCATGACAACAGAGCATTCCCTGATGAGACCAATGAGTTGTGGCTGAAAGCTTCACACAAAATCTTTAGAAACTATTGATTTTCTTTCGTCATTCAAACTTTCTTTGCTTTTAGAAAGATTTTTTTTTTATGTTTAAACATAATTGTAACACAGACATAATCTCTTGGGAATATTAAACCAAATGACCACTTTCACATTTTACAATTACAGGTTAGACAACAGCTTTTGTTATCAGAGAAAGTCGCATATGGATTTAGCCAGCCAGTGGAAATTTGAAATAGAATGTAGCCCTCTTACAGCAGACAACCCAGAAAGGAGTCCAACTGTGTTATATGAGTGCAAAACTAGACCAGTGGCCTGCGTTTTAAATCCAAGCCACTGAGTGACATTAACTGGAGGCAATTTATCACATTACATGCAGCTTCCTATACTACTTGTTCACATATGCAGTAGCAATCCCCAAGACCCGTCAACACACTTTAATTGTAATTTTAATTGTAGGCCAAGAGATACCCTGACACAATTGTCTAATCACACACACAAAGCAAAACAAAGGATATTTTTAACGGTCCTTCTGAAGCTTCTGTTTTTTCTAGATTGTGGACTATACACACACACTGGACTGGTGATTGTGACTCCAAATATTTTGCAAGGCAGGTGCTCCTCTCTCAAGCCACGTAACATAAGTGGCCAGCAGACATTGGACATTGGACAAATCAAACCATGAGAAGGTGAGCTGCCTGACCACATCACCCACATGCACTTTCTCGTTACACCTTCAGTTGTGTGGCTTCACTTTTATAACAGTGTAGAACACAATATGTACAATTAATTTTCAATTGTTTCGTAAGCCACTTACAAAATGAATTGATCCAGGCTTTATATTTTTAGCAGTATGACAGAATCGTTTATGCATGGACTTTATTGTTCGGCAGTGTGAACATGAGTATCCTATTTGTGTCATGATCCTGGGTTTTGTTGTCTAATTTCCGGTTTAATTTGAAATTGGGCCCTTTTGGGTCTCATCTTGCTTTTCAGTTGCTCCTGTGTGTTTGTTCCCTCCTCTCAGTGTTTGTCCATTTCTGTCAGCCTGTTTCGCTGCCGCGTCTTCCCAGCCGTGTCTCCTCCAGTGTCTCCTCACACCTCACCATGGTATGTTTCTGGTTTCTGTTCCTCGTGCTTTTTTATTGATTTGTACTTTGTCTTTGTTGTACTTTGTGTAGGTTTTTTTGCTACCTTGGATTTAGTCAAGATTTTTTTTTTCTTGCCCCCCTTGTCTTTTGGTTTTCTTTGTATTTTAGCTCACCTTTGTTCCCCTATTCCTTTCTCCCATGTATGTCTGCATTTGGGTCCTCACCTTTGTTGAAACTTAGTGTAACAGAATAATCTGACCCAAAATGGACCCAGCAGACATCTGCACACTGGTACGCATTCAAGACACATGGATTGCTTGTCTGGGTGGCAGGATAAAACTGGTGGATGAGCTTCAGGCCTGCTTTTGAAAGAGAACTGTTTGATAGGCCCTCATTGAGGGAGGTTCAGGGCACCGCAGGACTGAGCCTGAAGGGGCTTATGGATGAGTTGCAGGGCAGTGCTTCCCATGTAGCTACTAGCCACCCACCTGTTAGCCCCCTTTAAGCTCCAGGGCCTGCCAGTCCCCAGGTGTTTCCTTTTTGGTGAACCTGGCGTACAAGGTGCCCCCCCCGAAGAGAGTGACGTTCCCGGATGCGTCCTGGCTCCCTAAGATCCACCTCCCTGTTCTGCTGTTCCTTACCGCTGCCCGGGCCTTCGTCATCGCTGCTGTCCAGCGCCCCGGAGCCATGCCTGCCCAGAGCCCTAGCTCCAGTGTTGGTGGTCCGGCTGACACCTGCCAGTATTTCTCCTTCACCGACACAGCTGATGCCTGCCTGGTTGGCTCCGTTAGTGGCATGGCTGACACTCCAGCAGACTCTGGTTCCCACTCCTCCTCGGGTCAACACCTGTCTGTGTCTCTCCACTGGCCTCCAGGCCGACAGCTGCCAGTGGTCCAGTGCTCCAGTCATCCAACGCCCGCTAGTGTTTATCCACTTTGCGGCCAGCCCTTTCAGAGGGTTCCAGCCTCGCGTCCGAGGACAGCCCCCAGAGGGTTGGCATCCTCCCCTTCAACCTCTAAAGGATGTCCGCCTTCAAGGCTGGACCCCTAATAGGCGATTGGGCCCTTGTGTGTCTCATCTTGCTTTTCAGTTGCTCCTGTGTGTTAAAGGAAGAAAGTTGGCAGGAATGCATAGGCATATCAATACTGCATATGATATTAGTATATTTAATTGAAAAATTATACAAATTAAATTCACATGAAACCATGAAGTTGCTAAATCACTGTCAACTGGACAATAGTTCACAATCCACAGTTCCAGCTATCACCAACTGTGGTTTATTGGAAATAGTGTGAATCCTTACTTTATTGATTCAGATGTTACCGAACAGCCACTAAGGCTAAATGCCCTATTTCTCAGTGTTATCAAAAGTGAGAAAAAAAAGTAAGATTGTGTATCAACCCCCTGATTCATGATAATTTCATGAGGATCGGGCTAGCTGTTTTTCCATTACCCTGCTGACAAACAGACTGAACCGAAACCAAAACATCCTTGGCAAAGGTAATATTCTTCGATTTGGGGAGCATTTTAAGGCCTCTTATAATCAGCATCATTGGAAACAAGTACAAAAATACACAAATTCACTCACACACACTATTGCAGCATAGACCTCAGCACCAGTACATCAACTTCTCATCAGTGACACTCATTTACAATCCAGCCTGAGTCTTGAGCTCTCTCTAATGCAGAGATTATGGGAGGGCAAGATGACTAAGTGCGTCCCTAAGTGGTCTAAATGAAGATGAGTGAGGAAGTGGCGTGATCACAGTACTAAAGGGAATGCTGCTGTCTTCCAAATGATGGGAGACCTCTAGAAACATTTGAGATGCAGGTGTTGTTATTCAGCACTGTGACTCTGGCTCTCTGCTCCCCTTAGCCAAGTCCCCACTAACAATTAATGGAGTAAATACTGACAAAGTTCGACAAGAGACTGCTTGTTTACAAGTATGTTAGCAGTTGGAACATGCAAAGTGGTTGAAGATAGAAATTGTTAATTGAAAAGTTTTAGATATGTTTTCACTGTCATCCAACTAGAAAACTTTAATTTCACTTTTTAATGTACAGTTGTATAGATTGTCCCTTTTTTAAAGTATTGGGTTTTAGTGAACCAAGTGTTTGGCTCAAATTGGGAAAACGTCACAATGTTATACGCCTTGTTTATGATGTTGTGTCCAGGTTCATGGAGGTGAAAGTCTTGTTTGTTTTGTGCATAGATAATGTTAGATGACTGACAGTTTAACCCAATTACCAGAATACGTTTTGGCAACATATTATATTTTTCCACAAACCACAGACTTCTTTATATTGCAACTTTATATATCACCACAAACAAGGCTGGAAAATTACTCAAGTTCTCCTAAAAAACATCCAGCGGTTTCACACTTGAACGGCAGTATTGAACTGCGTAATGAGTAATTGAGTAATTTAAAGCTCCTGTTTGTAAGATGGTAAAACTGACGCTTTGGGTTTCCCAGCTCGTCAGATACTGACGCTTTGGGATTGTAGGTCGGGTCGGCACCATCTGAAAGCGTCAGTATCTGACGAGTTGGGAAACCCAAAGCATCAGTTTTACCATCTTACAAACAGGAGCTTTAAAGGACTCTTTATTTCAGTATCCTATTACAGCTGACATGTAAACACAAGGACACTTTATTTTGTAATTTAAATTTTATTTTGAAGTGGCAGAGAGGGAGTTGATGTGCTATGTTCACAGGTTTGCCGTGAAGTCAGCTTGGGTACCTGGTTAAGATTAACGAGGGGATAAATATCAATGTAAATATTAAAGAAAAGAAAGTTCCATAAGGTTAAGAATATGCCTCTTTACGCACAACTTTGACTTTGAAGTTCATCAGTGCCACGCATAATTTCTTTGTTCACGGTAAGAGCATGTTGTTACGTTTGGAGTTTAAAGTTAAACTCAGAAAATACCATTGCCCTGTTACATTGCGTGATATTAACAGGAGGTTTAAGTTTCTGTAAACACTGTATGGTGTAGGAAAGTATGTGGGCCTGACATGGGCAGCACCATAAATATATGATGTAGGAGACACTGCTCACACACTACTTTGATATATATATGATTATTAATCACTGGCAATTAATATTACACTCGTTAAAGGGGCACCACCTCCGTGTTTAGTTATTGGAATAATCCGGAGGACATTATTCCAAACACTTAACTATACCAGTTGGCTTGGACAGTTAGAGTCCATTCAAAATCAATTTATTTAGTCTCAATATTCTCAAGTAGTGAATTCTTTGCACGTATCCATCGGTTCTCCACATTAAAATTAAGTTCCAGACAAAGACAAACTATTATATGTTTATTGACTAAATAATTTGGGTAAAATAAAAGACATGACAAATTTAGATGAACAACAGATAACAGAAAATGTAAAGACTGCAATTAGGAAAGTAATAAAGTTGTGTGACCGTCGGCAGATGGTAAAGTTAAAGGGTCGGGTTTTTATATATTAAATATTATGGGAGTAATCTTTTAATACTTACGAGACCCTAACCTCAACTTTCTTAAGTTCATAAGATAGAAGTCAGAACTTTAGACAGAAGTCAGAACTTTAGACACCACTCATTCTCACGTGTGTGGATCCAGCTGCATGAAGACGTTCAGCCTGTTTTGTCTGGGAGTCAGGAGGCACTGAAGTTTGGTGTTCTTGAGAGTTCTGGGTTGGACTACGGCACAGCGCGTCGGTCCAGTAGCCAGAGGGAAGGCCGGTACTCTGTTGAGGAACTCTTGGTCCGAAGGCCCAGCGGGTTTTCCGCCTTGGGAGCGCTGGGGGCAGAGTCGGTCTCGGCTGGGAGCACACAAAGTCTCTTTCTGTTGGAGACTCTTTGCAAGGCTTGCAACGTTCTTCATCAGATGATCACAGTCTTGAAAAAGACTTTTGTTGGTGGTTTCAAATAGTGGTACTCAAGTTCTGATTCTGAAACTAATTCAACTTCTTCTGAATCAGGCGGTGATACTTTAACAGTATAAAATCAAAAAGAAAAGAATTTGTTCTATTAAAAACTTGAATAAAAGTGAATACTTAAAGTAGGGATTCAATTCGCTTGTCTTAGCTTGTTGCAAAAATAAAAGTAAAGATTACTTTAAAAATACAAATAAAATAAAAATGAAAAACAAAGAAGAGAAGAGAAGAAGAAGAAGCAGGGGGAGAAGAGGACAGAGAGAAAGCGTGTCCTGAGAAGAAGAGAGCCCGGAAGAGAAAAGGATGAGAAGGGGAGAGTGTCTGTTTTTATGACCTGCAGCAGGGGCTGGCTGACAGTGTCACACCTCCTGTGATCTGAGTTGAGGCTCCCAAAAGTTAATCTAACTATACTATTGTATTTAACATTTTGAAATCGTGTTTTAATCTTCCCAAAACTTCACCATCTTAAAAGTCTAATTTTTGCCTTCGTGAAAAGATGCAACATGATAATGATCATTTGTCATTCAAGAGAATTATAACCTAATTAAGACACAAAGCACTTAAGTATACAACATATGACAATAAAGTATACAATACATAGTAGAACCAAGGACTTATACATATCCCTTGTAGTTCTATCTTAAACAAAACATATCAGACATTTAACTGGTAAATAATACAAGTATTACACAAGGAATGATGATCTTCAAGTCTCTCCTCCGTCTTCATTTTCTTCATTTGGGCTTCACAATAACATAAGAAAGATCTGTTGAATGACCTTCTTACTCTATTTCGGGACCCGTTAAATTTAAGAAATTGAGATATAGTTTATTTGTTATTTAGGACTTTTGGGTGAGAACAGAAGACTGAAAGGGGGATTGGCATGTCAGACCCAGGAACAACAACGGTCGTAAATAACAGTTGGACATGTGAGGAGAAGAACACACAGATTAGGTTTCCCATTAAGCCTTCCCCCACTGGAGAATGTTCCAGAGGCAGAGAAACGTAGATTCATAAAACATCTTAAATCACCACATCTATGTTAGAAACCAGTCCTTCTTCCTTTTGGTGTGACCAAAGAAAACTCCATCGGGCTTGACCTTGTTTGACCTGAGGAACAGGGGTTCATCTTCTTTGGAGGAAGAGGAACAGACCAGATGTGCTTTAGTCGTTGTAAATTACAAAGAAGATCTCTGGTGATCTGTTTATAGCAAGATAAACAACATTCTCTCACTTTGTGGAGAGGAGAGGATTTGCCAGGCCAGGATATGGGGGCTTTCAGTCCCATATGCTGGAAAAAGGAGTTGATTTGGGTTAAAGGTAATCATGGCTGAAATGAGACCACTTTAAGATGCAGAGACAACGGCTTGTGTTCCTACAATGGATTCACTGTCTCAGTTGGACTGGGATCAAAGTATGAAATATGTGATGTATTTTGTTGTTGGCTTTTGGTTAATTACTGACCTCAGCCAAAATTTGATACTATTTTGTTTTGCAAATATGCATTGAACACTTTGTTTTCTTTTCTTTTGCTTATATTGTATGTGGATGGTACCTTGTAATTGAATACACATAAGAGACTCGTTTTAAAATGTATAAGAATTGTCAAGCTATTTTTGGTATAGTTGGGTGTTGTTTCTGCAACAGTGACATGATTATAAGGAGAGCTTATGCTGTGAATGGATCTGTTAAGTTCATGAAATATTAAAGAGTCCGACCATCTTCCTTCTGGGGATACTACAAGTCAACTCATCTACATGTAATGTGAACATGTTGACACATATTGTAAAATTGTCAATGTGGTAGGTATGATACATTTTAACAAAGTGGTTTGCTGAGTTTGTTAACTGCCGACATTTTATCTTGATGACCGTGCTGGACAGCTGGAGTTCTTAAAGTCTTGGATGGACATGAAACTCCATTATTAGTGTAACATTGAATAACTGCTTTTAAAAGAATTCTTGTTTTTTGATTTGGAAAAAAGACAAAAAAATAAGGATAAAAGTCTATGGAAACATGAAAGAAAATGTAAATGAGAGAACTCAACTGTGACTTGCAGCCACAATAATCATCAGCAAAATAATGATTAGTTAATTTAAAGTTCACGCTTTTGGAGCAACTAATTAGCAGTACTTTTATGTTAAGTGGGACCACTTCAAGACTTCTTTGTACACTTTAAAAACATTGCTGGGGACTTCTGATTATGGGGGCTACCTAGGAAGACGTGCCATCTGGTGCTCTGCCTTAGTTACTATAATTTCTACAGAAAAAACTTGCATTTACAACATAACATGATATTATAGTGTTAGTGTGTATACTGTAATGCCAAAGGGTGGCACATTAAGTAAGATAAACGAGGAGATAAATGACTGCACACAACGAGTGTTGCAGGCAGAGTTGCAGATATCAAACACCAAGGAGCTAAAGTAGGCGGAGCCACTGACTGGGAGCCACTGGCAGATGTCGACCAGGCCACCAACTGGGAGCCACTGGCAGGTGTTCACTGGACCTCAGACTGAGAACCACTGGCAGACCTCAGAGCAGAACCAGACTCAATGGTAGGCAGTAATCTGCCTTGACTGATTGGGTTGAGAGAGAGCAAGAGAGAGAAGGAGAGAGAGAGAGCACGGGGGGGAAGGGGGTTCAGAGAAGCTGTGAGCGAGACAGGAGAGGGGGGATACAGCAGCCATAACAGAAATACAGTTGTAGTAATTGAGAACATAATGATAATAACACTAACAATACTACTACTACTACTAGTAATAATAATAATAATGATTATAACAATAATAATAATAATAATAATAATAATAATATGATAATAATAATGATGATGATTATGACAGTAGGACTCAAGCTGCACAAGTGTTGTTGAATTGAATAAATCCACCTATACCCAATTCAATTAATATATGTGTTAGCTTTTTTTACCTAGTCCACTTTAGAAAGTTTAACTTAAACTGAAAACATGTTAATGCCACAAAAGCCGCTTGATTTGTTACAACATAACAGTGCTGACTGAATCGCAATTAATTACGGTATATTAAGGATATCCTAGATGAGCTAAAGTCATTGCGCATGCTCAAGTGTAGACTTGAACATGTGACGACGGGGTGGAGGCGCGAACAGGTGCAACCGCTTTGCGGTGTGATGGCCGAATCCAGAATCTTGCGACTTATTACATGAGTAAATATGTTTTCTAATGGAGTTGGTAAAGGTGACATGTCAGCATGTTGTTAGAAAGTGATATTGGCCATGTAATTTTACATTACCCCGAGAAATATAGGCAATACTTGAACACATGTTCGCTAATTTTAGATGGCAAGCAAGATAATGCAATGGTTGCAAGCAGAAATACATTAAAGTAGCATCTCATGGCATAAGTGGCATGAATGAGCAATAGCTAATGCAACGGAGCAGTAAAGGTGACGAAGAGCATGAAGTAATGTAACTCATAGAGCAAACATTTATGCAGTAGCTTGGTAAAAATATGGATTTAATTTTAGTTGGGCTGGAAATGTTAGTTGTATAGCCTGAAGTTTGTTAGGTTAGAGGCAAAAAAAAAAAAATGTTAAATTTGACATGTTATGTACACACTAAAAAATGTTGGGTTATTTTGGTAACCCAATTTATGGGTATGTTAGTGTTGGGTTAAATTGTTGGGTTATTTTCATAAAGAGTAACCCATTTTCTGGGTTATAGGGCTATTATTTTAACCCAATTTCTGGGTTTTCAAGGATATGCACCATTTTTGGGTTGTTTTTCAGAGAATAACCCATTTTTTGGCACAGAGGCTTGTTTTGTTTTTTTTGTTTGACGGGGAGTATTTTATGGAGTAATCTCATTAACATTATTTATAATCACACACCACATGACATGCGTACCTTAGGTACTAAATACTTAAGCATGCTGTATATGAATACTGTGACCATACACAGCAATGTTGGTGGTAATAATAATAATAATAATAATAATAATAAAGAAATCAGGATTCGATGTGGTGAAATTGGCTCTGTGTCGTCATCGTCAGGCTAAGCAGATTTTGACCTGGACCGGTTTGGACTGTGGTTGAATTTGGCGGTAACAACTACAACTCTAGATTAGATAGTGAGATTTAGTCTGTAAAAACATCACTTAGAATTAAGTAATTGAAGTCCTGTTATTTCTATTGTTTTAAATAGGGATTATTTAAAAATAAACTTAATTTATATAGCACATGCTTAAAAACAATAAAATCGATCATAACAAATAAATTGCAATCATAGCCTATTAAAACAGTAACAATTTGATTGGGGAAAATGGTCTGAAATGCATTTGACATTTGAGGAAGACAACATTTATTTATTTGATTTAATTTTTGGTATTTCTATTGGCATCAGTTTAATGTAGCCTATACATTAATGTAGCCAGAGTAATTGGTTTGTTTTTAGCCCGGTAGCTAACTAGCCAACCGCTAACAGCACCGGAACCTCACACTGACTCCACCTGCACTACGAGCACTACAATCCGAGAAGTAACCTACCCCGCTTACCGAACGCTGACCCACCTCAGCAGGCCCAGTATTTGGGCCTGTGTCGGTAAGTCCCGTGTCCCTGTGGGACCCCTATATGCATCATAACAACTCTCCTTCTCTGCTGTGGGCTCCCGTTGTGGAGCCCTCGCGAGTAAGTCTCGCCCTGTGCTCTCTGCCTGCTGCCTGCTTACTTCAATAAGACAACTATTTTTACTCCTGTTGCAATTCCCTTTTACTGGCCACAATTGTTTCTCTCTTATCAGCAAACCCCACTGGTCCAGATAAAGAAATGCCTCCACTCACCTCACCATCCGGATGCGACAGCTGTCTCCGCCTGACTCAGAAGATCTCAGAGTTGGAAGGAAGAATATCCGTCCTGTACCAAATCCAGGATGATGAACAACTCCTCGACTCACTGGTCACCATGGGCCCCGCTGCCGCCTCCTCAACTGCCGGTGAAATGGACTCGACTGTCCCCTGCCTGGATCTCTCCACCGCACAGCCCCCTAATCACTGGATCAAACTGGGAGCTAAACCCAAGGCCCCGGCTAGCTCCACACCTAGCCAGAAGGAGCCGTGGACTGCGGCTCGCAGAGGTAAACACAGCGGGAAGCTACTATCTCGCCTCCATCCTCCCCAGGCCCTCCAGCTGACCAATGCATTCTCCATCCTGGAGGAACAGGATTTCCCTCCTCTCACCGCTCCTCACAGTCCTCCCTGGAGCATGTTGCCTCCTTGTCTCCACTCTCCATGGAGCTGCCAAAACCATGCGTCTCCTCTGCTGAGCACCGTCCCGCACATCGTTTCCCTCCTCTGCGACCGGGCTTCGTCCACCTCACCCCGCACCCTAAAACCGGGTCTCCGGTGCCGGTCTCAGAAGTAAAGAAGGCACGCTCTCAACAGCACGTCCCCTCTCCTCCTCCTGCCTGCACTCAGTCTTTCGCCGAGTACACTGATAGTAGGGGACTCCATAATAAGAAATGTCCGCTTCTTTAACGCAGCAACTCACTGTTTCCCTGGTGCCACAGCCCCGGTCTTCCTGGGAAAACTCAAAGAGCTAATACCATCTCTCCCCTCCTCCATCGTCAGAATTATTGTTCACGTGGGAACAAATGACACTGCCCGTCAACAGTCTGAACTGACCAAAGCTGACTTCAACAACCTTCTTAACTTTCTGAAACAAGGCGACAGATCGATCTTCATTTCTGGTCCTATCCCCACTCTTGGACGCGGTACCGGACGCTTTAGCAGAGTTCTCAGCCTTCACAGCTGGCTCCAGTCCGTCTGCAGGGCCAACGACGTAGGCTTCGTTGACAATTTTAATCTGTTCTGGGAGCGCCCCACTTTCTTCAAAAAAGACGGTCTCCATCCAAATATCCTCGGCTCAAAGATGCTAGCTGCTAACATTCAGCACGCTGTGCAATCCTCGCCATGTGACTGACTGTTTACACTCCATACACACCCCCTTAATCCTTCCTCTCCTCTTGCCCCATCTCAGGTCACCCGCAGCTTTGGCTCCCCCTACTGTCAGGGAGGACCCTTGGCACCAACCCCCCTGCCAGCATCTCCACCCACTCTCTACAATATTCCTGTCCATATTACATGCAGACACCACCTTAGTAGAAACACCACCCGGACTGTTAATCACACTGTATTAGCCAGCCTATCTAGGCTGGCTTCCACCCCCACCAAACATGATAACACCTCTGTCAACTTCGGACTTCTTAACATCCGCTCACTCACAAACAAGGGCCAATTCATCCATGATCTTCTGACTGACCACAAGCTTGACCTCCTCGTTTGACTGAAACCTGGCAACAGCCTAATGACTTCTCCTCACTAAATGATTCCACCCCACCGGACTTTGCTTACCTCTGCCACCCCCGTGGCCACGGTTGTGGTGGAGGTATCGCAGTAATCCACCGCAAAAAGTGGAAAGTCCTTCCAATGTCTCTGCCTGCTCTCTCCTCATTTGAACATCTTGTATTAAAGCTCCCTGGTCCCATTCCCACCATCATTGCCACTCTATATCGTCCCCCCAAGCCCCAGAGTGACTTTTTAAATGATTTGGCCCTCTTACTCACCCACCTATCCACTTTATCACCAAATATAATACTGCTGGGGGACTTCAATATTCACATGGACAACAGTAATCTATCCCTCACCAGAAATCTCTCATCATGCCTGGACAGTTTTGGACTCCATCAATTCATCGACTTCCCTACACACACAAAAGGTCACACTCTGGACTTAATCTGCTGTTCTGGTCTCACCCCCTCCAACTGCACAGCTGAGGAACTCCATGTAAGTGACCATTTTCTCATCTTTTTTAACAAAGCACTCCATCTCTCTACAATTAAGTCCTCACGCTCCATTTCATTCCGGAACTTAAAGAACATTAATATAGATACTCTCTACTCCAACATCAACAATATCCTGCCCCCGGACCATCTTTCCACCCCTGATGAACTTGTTACCTACTACAATAACAGTCTCAACAATATCCTCAACTCTCTTGCTCCAGTCAAAACACGGTCTGTTTCCTTCTCCACAACTGCCCCTTGGTACACCCCTCATCTCCGCGCCATGAAAGCTAAAGGACGCCAACTTGAACGACTCTACAAAAAAACAGGACTCACTATTCACGAAGACATGTACATAACCCACATACTCCATTACAAGGACTCAATTACTCTAGCAAAAACAAACCACTACTCCAGTCTAATCATTTCCAAAGATGGTAACACCAAATCACTGTTCGCATTACTTCACAAAATTCTCCAACCCCCCGACTCCCTACCTCCCCACCTATACTCAGCTGACATCTGTAACTCCCTAATGCAGTTTTTTAATGATAAAATTTCCAACATCCACCAACACTCACACTCAGGTTCACACCCTCTCCCCTCATCTGCACCCCCACAGCACTGTCGGCACTTTTCCAGTTTCCAACTCCCGAGTGGCTCTTTAATATCTGACTTCATCCACAAATCTAAACCCTCCACCTCTCAGCTTGATCCAATTCCCACCACCCTGGTCAAATCTTGCCTCCCATCTGTGCTTCCCCTCATCTCTGCCATCATTCACTCTTCACTCACCACTGGAATTGTTCCTCCATCCCTCAAAACTGCAGCCATCACCCCTATCCTGAAAAACCCTGGCTTAGATCCTAATAATTACAATAATCTCCGCCCCATCTCCAACTTACCTTTCATATTCAAAATCCTCGAAAAAGTAGCTGCCACTCAATTGCACACACATCTTACACAAAATTCCCTTTACGACCCTTTCCAGTCTGGTTTCCGCCCCCACCACAGTACCGAAACTGCCCTCATAAAAATCACTAATGACCTCCTTACTGCAGCTGACTCCGGTTCTCTCTCCATCCTCATCCTCCTTGACCTTAGTGCAGCATTTGACACCATCTCCCACCCTATCCTTCTCAGCAGACTCTCCTCCATCGGCATCACTCACACCCCCCTTCAATGGTTCCACTCCTATCTCTCAGGTCGTACTCAGTTCATCCAGCTCAAATCCTTTAAATCCGACCCCTCCCCAGTCACTACAGGTGTGCCCCAGGGCTCTGTCCTAGGCCCCCTCCTCTTCATCACTTATCTCCTCCCCCTTGGCACCATTTCCTGTAAATTCAACATTCAATACCACTGCTATGCTGATGACACCCAGCTCTACCTCTCCAGTAAACCAAACTCCACACTCCCACCCTCTTCCCTTACCGCCTGTTTATCAGAAATCAAATCCTGGTTCACCTCAAACTTCCTGAAATTAAACAGCGATAAAACTGAAATTCTTTTAATTGGCACCCAATCTACACTATCCAAAGTTGACTGTTTCCCCATTCTCATCGACAGCTCCTCAGTTTTCCTCTCCCCTCAGGTTAAGAGTCTGGGTGTCATCCTCTATCCTTCAAATCCCACATCAATAACACCACCTGTTCTGCCTACTACCACCTACGAAATATCAACCGACTCCGTCCCTCCCTCACCCCCAGCACGGCCTCCATCCTTGTCCACAGTCTTGTCAACTCCCGTTTAGATTACTGCAACTCTCTTCTTCTCGGTCTCCCTAACAAGTCCCTCCATAAGCTCCAACTGGTTCAAAACTCTGCTGCACGAATCATCACCAAAACCCCTTCTTCCCACCACATTACCGCTATCCTACAGCAGCTTCACTGGCTCCCAATTAAACAAAGAATTCAATTCAAAATCCTTCTGTACACTTTCCAAGCTATTCACAACCTCACCCCTCCTTATTTGTCTGATCTCCTACGCATCTCCAATCCAGCACGCTCCCTCAGATCCTCCTCTTCCCTCCGCCTCACTATCCCCCCAGTACACCTCCGCACCATGGGGAGCCGAGCTTTCAGTCACTCTGATCCCCAGCTCTGGAACTCCTTACCACCCGACATCTGTAACACCAACTCCCTCCCTGCTTTCAAAATCAGACTCAAAACCCACCTGTTTAAAATTGCCTATTCACTCCACCCCTAACTGTTACACCGCCCTACCTCTATTGTTGTTCAATTTTGTTGCACACTGTATTTTCACTGATGTTTTTGAAATGTTATTAATTGTATGTTTCTCTTTCTTTGTATTTGGATGTTTGAATGTTGTCTTATTGAATGTTTTAAATGTTATTTTTATTTTTCATCCAATGTTTTTTCGGATGTCCCTCTGTACAGTGTCCTTGAGTGTCCTGAAAGGCGCTTTGTAAATAAAATGTATTATTATTATTATTATTATACATTTTTCATTTCTACTTAAGTGCTGAGCAGCTGCAGGGATAATTTTTTATTCCAAGTTAATTTCTGATTCACCCTCCGAAGCAGAAGGCGGCGCTAATGCACATACTACACTGATTCCTTACCGCTCTTTGAAAATACAGAGAAGAAGAAAAGCTGGAACGTTGCAGAGAGACGCTTGGCGGCCGGAAGCAACAGGAGTCAGAAAGTTCGACCTACGCGGCAGCAGTCAGGACTTACTGTAAGTTTTGAATGTTAATATTTTTTCACTTTTACTTTTACGCCATGGATTGTAATAAAGTATTTTTACAGCAGAGGCAAAACTCCGCTAGCCACCATGGTGCTAACTAGCGAACCAATTACAATGAATGTGATGGTTAGCTGCCAGAACTAGCGAGCTAACATTAGCTAACCTAGGTTACAACTTGATCTCTCAGAGGATCCAAGCTCACAAACAGTATATTTTGATATGTGATGAATGTATTACCCATCATTGCATCTCTCTGTTCCAGTTTCAAGAAGTCAAGACAGAGTTAAGGAAGATAACTGGAGATATGATAAAGATAGTACCAGGTAACATTAATCCAATGAATGAATTCTTCTATCGACCGCCACTAGGTTAAAATTGGGTTATTTTTTAACCCAACTGTTTTTAGTCTGTAAATGCCGTAAATATTCCAGGTAATTTACAGGCAATTGTCTGTCTCCCTGCTTATAAAAGTTCTAAGTTAACCCTAAATCATATGACCTCCGACATACATATATCATTGTTTATTCTACTTGCCAGTTTGATCAAGGGAAAACTTTTTGCCGTATTCAATTCAACAAGCCATGAATGTGTTCTGTTCATAAATACCATCTTCCTAATTGATATAACAAGTTAATTACTATTAGCTCACCCAAATATCACAGACTACTACTAACACTGCTTTAAAATGATAACGTGTTTTCCTCAAAACAATTTATAATGTCTATAGATAGAAAATAGCTCAAGTAAACTTATTAGTTTTTAACAGGTTTTTAAGACAAATCTTGAATTACATTTTGGACTCTTTACACCAATCATCTTTCTTTTTTGCAAGCAAATTCAAAGTTAAGTAAAATATTATCTGTGCAGTGCAAAAGGTTAAATATCAAGTAGTAAGTATAAGCAATTCTGTTTTAAAAGTTTTAGATGGTGGTCTTAATTTTGTCATTTTTTTCTTTGCCTTTTAGGTTGCTGGTTTCAAAATGATCTGAACGTGTAAGTTGTGCGCAGCTTCTTTCACCTCCAGAATACAGTTATTTAGACACCACAGGCTGCAGCACAGCCACTATTCCAGAATCAGCCCTCGTATATGTCTCTATACTGATTGCATTTGTACATTTCCCCTTCATTAGAAAGATGATGGAGACCACATTTTCCCATGCCGACATGCCCAGCAGTGAACGAGCTCATGGACCTCTGGCCTGCTCTCAAAATAGAATCTTAGGTAATATGGATCAGCTCCCTCTTTTAACCTGTTCACAACCACCCATTTTCAGTAATTTCGCCTATTTAGCATACCCAAATGGAAAAGCTGATAACACAAGAACTACAAGTCCGAGATGGATGTATGATAAGCCATTTGAAAGCTGACAACCTCTAGTTTCTGTGAATGTGTTTATTTAGCATGTACCATGCACACAACCAAAATGACATCAGTTCAAACATGGCTCTAAAACATTTTTTTTGTCTTCGAAAATAATAGGTCATATTTGAATAACAATAACTAGGAAGTGCTTTATGTAAGGCATATGGCAATATAGCACATACCTTCCTCATCTTGTCAACTACACCTGCAGTTGGTGTAGAAGCTGCAGCGTCCCCTGAGCCAGAGGGGGCAGTGAAAGATGCAGCGGGGGAGGTAGCACTGGTGGATGCAGAGGAGGATCATTGCCGCTTCTGCCGACCACCTTCAGCAGGAGATGGGGTTTGGCGTCTGAGTGTCTTACTTTAAGGCTCCCAATCCACGTCACTGTCAGACTGTGACCTACAAAACACAATGCAATGCACAAATGTTACCAAATATAATGAAAAAATATATAAATGCATTTCAGTGGGGTGTTATTTACAAAGGAAACAAATAAACACGGATATGATATTATATATTACACAAAAACATCAGGGAAATAACTGTACATAAACAGAATAATTGAAATGGGGGAATATTCCCAGTGTCTGGTCAGTGAAAAAGATCTAGTTCAATTTGTTTACAAGCTTGATAAAAAACGCTCGCTCGTCAACGTCATTCCGGGGGGGGGGGGGGGACACGGACAGACGGTCACCAACTCCGTCAGCCGGGGGACAGACGCTCGTCACCGTCACGCGCGGAGTATAGCGCCGCTGAACTAGCGGTATAGCGGCGTAGCGCCGCTGTTCCACCGTCTGGGGAGAACCCTGCTTAGGCGGGAGGCAAAAACGCTTGGGCGCCGCGCCTAAGCCGTATAATGGCAGGGAAAACCCTGACATTATAGAATAGGATTACAAGGATTACATAACTTTAGTTAAGTAGTTGAGTAGCTAGCTAGCTTGCTAGGCATAGCAAGTCTAATTAGGCCCTGGGGCGCTAACCATTTAGCATCATTTATGACATGCTAATGTATACTGTACTGTTCACTGTAATCATAAAACCCCCCCCCCACCCACTAACTTTCATTCAAATTTCACTCATGGCTAAATAAATAAATAAAACATGATCAAAGATAACGTTACTCACCGATCTAAGATGTCGTCAAGTCCCTGAGCGAACATCTCCTCTCTCTCAGAGTCATACTCACTGTCTTGACTCTCATCAGATGATGCTATAGTCCATTCCTGGTCATCTTCTCGGATATATTTGGATTTCTTCCTGGCTTTCGCCATTGTAAACTATGAAAATGCCTACAAAGAAATGTAAATGTTTGCTGCGTCTCTTCACCATGCGTCTGCTGCGTAAAGTCCGCCCACAAGTCGCCAGACGCACGGAAACCCTCGGCTCATAAATACCTGACCTGGGCACGCCTGCCCTCATTAGAAAGGTAAAATAATTGGCTAGAAGCCTGAGTGATTGACATGTCGATAGCCAATACGCTATTCCTATACTAAGGCAGCGAAAAACAGTAAACAAAGTCTATTGGTCCTTCAAACAGGCAGCGCTCGATCTACTTCAGGGGCTCTGCTGGGGTGAAAACTGAACAGAAAAAGATGGGGACACTTTTATTTTGTAGCCAGCAAAGTGATGAAAACAAGCATACCCAACATCACCATACAGGAACTAGAAAACATTTCGGTGCGGCCGGTAAAGTATGGACTTTATTTGCCGGACAAAGTTGGCAGACGGTAAACAAATGGACTTTACAGGACGATATTCACAAGCTGGAATAATTTTATGAAAAACCATTTTCATGCTTTTGATCAGTGGATTCTTACGGACAACTGGAATATAGATAATTGAGGAATGGACACATATTACGGCTTTATGGCCGCTTCAAAGGTAGGGAGTCGCCGTGTGTTTCTTGTGTCTCACGTTTACCATGCTGGTGAATATCAATGATTTATGGTTTGGTGCTCATGATTTCTGCAAAATCAACTGGATGAATGAATTGCGGAGATTCTCCCCTTTCTAACGACGTATAGTATGTCCATATTGATGAAAGTTGAAGCGGGATACGTCACTGCGCAGTGTAGACATACAGTCATTTATCTGAAATCGCCCGTCGGCGGGCAGGCGGGTGGGTGCAGAGAGGTTAAAGTGAAAATTGTGATTCTTACTCATCTGGCCGCTTCATGAATGTGTGCTAGATTCTTCAAATTGAACTGTTTTTTTAAGTGTTGTTGCTGTATTCTCCTGCTGTTATTTCAATGTAGTTGTATGCAGAGTTCCAGCGGATTACGAATCAGAACCTGCCCAATACATTCTATGCTGAGCGTGACCACCATCTTCCTCGACTGATGACCTTATTCAGACAGAAGGCATCAAAAACTGGGAAGACAGCAGATTCTCTGGCTGAAATTTTAAAAATCCACAATGAACAGGTAAATAGATTATTACACATTTCATAGGTTGAACCATCACAACATTGAACAGGTTCAATAATTCAAATGAGCTTTGTGAATTTTGCAATTAGTCCACTTTGTGTTTGCCATTTGTCTGATTGCATTAAAGATGTGAACAGGGTATTTGTGGACATATGTTCTGATTGGACTGTTTAAAATCAGCTTTGGTCAGTAAATTCTTCAGTGTATACAATTCTGTTTTTATCTGAATAGGAAATCCATGACATCCACACCAAGCGCTCCACTGTCCTCCACGCCCTTCCTGTGTATCTGTTCGAGGATGTTTCTGGATTTTTCAGAACCTGCACAGTGAGTCTCCTTAAGTTACTGACTACTGTCTATTATGTAAACAGTTCATCAAAATAACATGTTTTAGGACTGACCTTTGTTTAGTCTACCCATACAGTTTTCGTAATGGTCTGTTTTCTTTCTCTTCCCTACAAAGGAACTGTATTGGCGTTATGTTCAGAGTGATAAGATGTTCAGTAGAACATTTTCCTGTAAATGTCTTTTAGTTTGGTTTCAGCCACTCACACCACTTAGATTCTCTGGTAATTTGTGAGGATCTGAATCATGGATCTTAGGTTTTCCACCTCTTACAATGAGACCCAGGTCTCCCTTGTAAAAGAGGTATTGGATTTCAATGGGACTTGGTTAAAGAAAGATAAATGAAATGTCATCTGTTCTGTTCCATGTGTTAGTTTGTGATTAGTATCTCTTTTTCATTCATTCAGGACGAGTCTGATGAGCCAGAGCTTGATGGTGTTGCAGTGGGCCTCCTTGCTGTCATCAGTGACCATGACACAATCCAGTTCACTACCACCCTGTGAGTCGTCATTGAAAGGAATTAGCCAGGAAGCCAAAGGCACTTTTATAGCTGATAACAAAAGCTAATTTCATTAGTGTATTATTTATTATTGTTTTTGATTACTGATTATTTTACTGACTATCAGATTAGTTGTTTGGTCAATATCAGAAATGTGTGAAAAATATCTATTTCCTAGGGCCTCAAGTGACCAAGAACACATTTGGAAGGCTAGAATCAGAAAATGTTGAGTTTTTCTTCTTAAAAATGTTGCAAATAATCAGTTAATCTACTTCTTGCATCTCTACAATCTATTTTTTGTTCTATTTATTTTAATTTATAAATGTTTATTTATTTTTCTGTTTAATTTTAACACTGAAGTGTGCTAAAAAGAGTGGGCAAGAAAATACTGTTCAGTAGCAGATGTTAATGACCCAAAAGTTGGGTCGAAAAAAATAACCCAACCTGTTGGGTTAAAATTAACCTTTTATCAGTCATCATGTTACAATTTGACAGAGTTCTTATTCTGGGTGACTTTAATATCCATGTCTGTTGCCCTTCTTCCTCCTTGTTTACCTCTGATTTTATGAAACTTTTAGATTCTTTTAGTTTGACCCAATATGTGAAGCAGCCCAGCCATGACAAAGTGCACACACTTGACCTTGTGCTTACCCATGGTTTCTGTATGAATGAAGTGAATTTGGTTGATTTTGTCGTCTCTGATCACAAGGCAGTGCTTTTCCAGGTTCCGCTCCTCTCTCCTGACAACAAACCCCCCACACTGATTCACTCCCGCCCCCTAAATTCACTGTCCCCAGAGGAAAATTTTACTGCTCAAAGCTTGCTCCTTTATGGCCAAGGAGCCGTAAAGGAGCCCAATGAGAGTTCTCATTTCAGTCTCGTTGTAGTCTTTTTTGGTATCAAACATTTCTCATTTGTTTCTCCTAAAATTCCTTAGGAGTAAAAGGTGAGACTTGAGACTTTACCGCTTAAACCTTGCTCCTTTCCAGCACTGGGGAGACATTCTGAAACTTAATTGAGAGCTCGATGAGATCTCCTTTGAAACTTACAGGGAGCCCAAGTTGAGATTTTCTGCACCTGTTTCTCAAGAGAAACAATTGAGAAACAGGAGAAATCAGCCACAGCCTCACTTTGGTCTCACAGAGATCTCATAGTTGTCTAGGAGAATGAATGAGACACTACTGAGATCTCTTTTCCAATTTTCGTTTCCTCTGGGTCTGTTCCTCGTTTCAGCCAAGCCTTTACGTCCTCAAGCACAATTCTTAATACAGGTGAACTACAAGGCCTCACAATAGATGATCTTGTCAGTGGTTTTAACAGCTCTTGCACAAATATTTTAGGCTCTATAGCTCCAGTCAGACTCAAAAAGCTGAAACCAAATTCTTTGCCTTGGCTGAACGAAGAACTAAGAATTTTAAAGAGACAATGCAGGATGGCAGAGAGGAAATGGAAAAAGGACCACCTCAGTGTCTCTCTTGCTTCTTTCAAAGAGCTAATGTTCACCTATCAGTGTACAATCAGAGAAGCAAGAAACAATTATTTTTCTGAGTTGATTGCCAAGCAGGGTCATAATCCCAGAATTATTTTTAAAACGGTTAACTTTGTGGTTGGTCCCCCTCCCAGCCAGCCAGTTGAATCCTCCCCAGACAAATGTGAAGAATCAATTTGTTAACAAAATAGTTGGCAGAATTTTAACACTGACTTCAGAAAGATGGTAGTTGACTCCTGCCCACTCTCAACCTTAACCCACTTCAGTGAAATCTCTCTGTCTACCCTGGAACGTATTATTGCACTTTCAAAATCATCCACCTGCCTTTCAGACTGCATTCCTACTTGGTTTTTAAAAGCTGTTTTCCAGACGGTTGGTCCAGACATCTTAGCCATTATTAACTGCTCTTTGTCTACTGGTACTTTCCCCTCCTATTTTAAACATGCCACTGTTTACCCTCTTTTAAAGAAACCATCTCTAGATCCCACTCTTTTAGGTAATTTAAGACCAATCTCAAAGCTGCCCTTTTTATCCAAGACTTTAGAAAAAATAGTCTCCATTCAACTGATTTCTCTTATGAATGACAATCATATTTTTGAAAAATTTCAATCTGGTTTCCGCTCCCTTCATAGTACTGAGACTGCACTGGTCAAGGTCGCCAATGACTCACTGCTTGCTGCCGACTCAGGCCTGTATTCAATATTAATTCTCCTTGACCTGAGATCAGCTTTTGACACAGTGGACCATAATGTCTTAATCAGCCCTCTGAAAAATTATGTTGGTATCAGTGATGTGGCTCTGGATTGATTCATCTCCTATCTGTCCAACAGGTCATTCTCTGTAAGGCTTGGAGAAGCCTCCTCTTCTTGCGCCCCTCTCTTATGTGGGGTCCCTCAGGGGTCTATTTTGGGTCCCCTCCTATTCACTGTTTACATGCTTACATTTCCCTGGAGCAAATCATGCGTAGACACAATATTGGTTTTCACTGCTATGCAAATGATACACAGTGGTATGTGCCACTACAGCCCGGTAAAAGTGAAGTTTCTTGTATTTTCTCCTGCCTTGCTGAGATAAAAAATTGGATGTCCAAAAATGTTCTGCAGTTGAATGACTCCAAATTAGACATTGTTATAATGAGCCCCTCTGGCCCCAGCACTAGTAACTATACCAATGTCTCCTCTAGTCTGGGCACCTTATCTAACAGTGTTCAAAAAGAGGCCCGAAATCTCGGTGTCATCTTTTGATACTCAGGTGACTAAAGTGGTACAGTCATGCTTTGCCCAACTGAGACAGCTAACAAAGATCAGGTCATTCTTGTCCTCTGCAGACTTAGAAAAGGTCATTCATGCTTTCATCTCCTCCAGAGTGGACTATTGTAACACACTTTACTCTGGTATCAGCAGGCGAAACATCCAAAGACTGCAGCTGATACAAAATGCTGCTGCTAGGTTTATAACACGTACTAAGAGATGTGACCACATTACACCAATCCTTGCTGCTCTTCACTGGTTACCTGTGAATTTTAGAATTGATTTCAAGATTTTGCTGCTTGTTTTTAAAGCCTTGAATGGTCAGGCTCCTGCCTATATTTGTGATCTGCTGACTCCTTATGAGCCTGAGATCCTCCAGCAGGGCCCTCCTAATTGTTCCAAAATCTCGACTTGCCACTAAAGGTGACCGGGCCTTTGCTGTTCGTGCCCTCGGCTATGGAACTCCCTGCCAGGCAGGCTAACTCAGTATCCTCTTTTTAAAACTCACTTTTATCTTATGGCTTTTTCTTAATTGTTGGTATTGTTGTAACTATTTGAATTATTTTATGTGTTTTATCTTTGTTTGGATTTTTAACTCATTATGTTATCTGTTTTATTGTAAAGCACTTTGTAACTGTTTTTTTAAAAGTACTATATAAATAAAGTTATTATTATTATTATTATTATTATTATTATTATTATTATTATTATTATTAATCAAAATGATGTTTTCAGCAAGGTTGTTGAAAAGAGAAGACAGTAACAGATAGTTAGTGACCAACTTCATTATAGATTTTTTGAAGATGGCCAGTACTTCAAGACAATTATTTTCCACCAGGGCAGGAATTGAAAATCTCTGTCTGACTATATGTAGATGACTTTGAAGTTTGCAACCTGCTGGCTACTGCACTTAAAACGCACAAACTCTGTGCTGTCTATTGGATTTTGGGAAATTTTCCTCCTGGCAGCCATTCCTCTTTGGCATCAATATACTTGGCTCTTTTATTTAAAAGTGATGAGGTGATGACCTATGGCTATCGCAAAATATTCAAGCCACTACTCCAAGATCGTTTTACCCTGGAGCAGCAGGGTGTTTTTGTCTCACAGCTAGGCACATTTGTAAAGGGGACACTGCAATGGTCTCAGACAACCTTGCGGCACATGGAATAGCTTGCTTTGTGGAACGTTTCTCGGGCGAATATTTCTGTAGATTTTGCACAGCTCATCGAGCAGAAACTCAGGTCAAAGAGGTAAAATCAGATGCATTTACCTCCAGAAACAAAGAGCTTCATCAAGTCCATGTAAATTAGTCCCCCTAGGAATCTGCAGAGAAAAAGTTTAAATTCCGCGGAGAGCAATTTTGATTCTGCAGGGAGCAATTCTTGATTCTGCTGCTTGAAAGTTAGGTAACACTGTATTTTAAGGTACACCTATTCACCATTAATTAGTTGCTTATTAACATGCAAATTAGTAACATACTGGCTCTTAATTAGTCATTATTAAGTACTTATTAATGCCTTATTCTGCATGGCCTTATTATACAACCAGTAAGCCATTAACTAAGAGTTTTCCCTCAATAACCTCAGAATTATTGCTTATTAGTACTAAGTAAGTAAGTTGTTGTATATGAATTACGATCTCAATATGCTTTGCTTAGTATGGACTTTATAAGGTGGTAGTAACACAAGAATAGTTATTCTCCCTTGATACCACTTTATGAATGGGGTCTGTTCTTACATAACAAAACACAAAACTACAAATGTTAATATTGTCCAAATAACTCTAAATTAAGTTTTTGTTACTTAGAATATGTTCCCCATACTAAAGTGACATCTTGATCATTACTAATTCACTGATAGTTGAAAACTTATTAACGAACACATGTTCCCTAATCTAAAGTTGCCTCCTTTTCACAATTAGTTAATATATTATAGCACATAACTACTGCAATAAACAAGTGATGGGTTACACCTTTGAAAAAAATGGATCTATCTATAGGTTCCCTCTCATTCAGTGGTAGAATAACAAAGACAGCACAAGTACAAATACCTCATTTATTAAACCACTGGTTCAGGTTTTCCCAAGGCTGACGACAACTACAGCTCGAACTTGCTGTGTAGTTTAACTTACAGATAATGGGGTCTTCCTGAAATTTCAAACACTTACAAGTATCAGTGTATGTAAATATGTCATACAATATGGTATCAAATGTATAAGCAGGTCATACTGTATGATAATACAGGTACTCTATTGGTGAAAAACACTGCACAATATAAAGTACAAAAAATAAAATAAAAATGTAAAACCTGCACAGCTCAACATGAACTTGCTAAAACTACCCTTGTCAAAGATTAGAACAAATGTACTGAACTGTACAAACATTGCACTTCCACAGCCTAAACTTGCTTTATAATTACTGCATCAGGTGATTTATTCCCCTGTGCACAAATATTTCACTTTTCTAATACAATATAACAGAATTTTAACTGAACAGAGAAGCTCACTTAAGTCTTAATATTTCATCAACAAGGGGAGGAGTTGACATTTGGCCTTCATGTCCATGATAATAGCCTTTTTCTCAGAGGTAATAGTACATTTAGTGTGTCAAAACTTTTGACTGGTAGTATAAATATCAACTTGATATCTTTATCTACATTTCAGACAGGTTTCATACTGGATATTTTTTCCTAATGTCATGCAAAAGCATTCCAAGTGTTCCGTTACTGTGATGGTTTCCACACCAATACGTCCACTCAATTACATCTAAGTGATCCCTCAACAGTTTTTGTGTGCAGTTCCCTCTTTGTCTCCAGATAGTTGACTTGCAAATACCCCAAAATCTCTCCAGGTTTTATGTATGTGCACCGAGTAATTCCTTCCTGCAGCATGTCCACTTGTCTCAGTCGAAGGCCTTGGGCAAATCTGTAATAGATCAACCAGATAAATATTTCAATGACACAATTTAGAAGTGGGTGGTTAAAAACAATTTCTTAAGTTGTCATTGGTCTTTTTATAACCATAATTATAACCATAATTTCTCATTTGCAGACACAGCAGATACTCATAGCCTGAATATAAGAGTGTATTTAACCTGAAACAACTAATCTCAAAAGCAAAGTAGGGTGAAGAACATTCCCTATATGAGGGGAGGAATGGAATAAAACCCCAAAACAAGTGAAATCTGCTGTATCTTTGAAGAGTTTTAAGAAAAAAACAAAAAATGGATACTGAGTAAATTAGCACAGTGAAGTGTCTGTTTAGAAAAGTTACATTCTTTTGAGACAATTTCCAGGAACCACCTAAAACCTAAAAATCCACAAGACCTTTGTACTACATTGGACTCTTCGCAACCCAGCACTTATACAATTACACATACTTGATAAATTATATATTATATATATGATATTCAGAATTCTTCCCATATACTGTATAAACTCATGTCTCGTAAGCATTGGCTCTTATAGCTCTTATAACTTCCAGCAAAGATGGCCGCGTGAGCGTGTTGGCTTGTTGATGCTCTCAAACTTTTGAACAAACTTTTGCAAAACCCGTGATTTGTCGGTTGGAACGGACCTTTACTAGGATTGTGAAGTTTACACCTTCGTATTGTGGCGTGAAGTGCCTCATTTTGGACAACATTATGGGGGATCACGATAAACAAGATAAACAAGGGCGAAGCTCCAGAAACAGCAACAAGAATGAGAGCGAGTGTTACAGCAGTGCTGCGGTAATGAAAGAACTGAAAGCGATTAACTCAAGACTGGACCGCATGCAGATTGACATGGAAAGGCAAGTCAATTCTAGAATTGATAGCATGGAAACGCAAGTAAATTCTAGAGTTGATAAGTTGCGTGGATTGATGGAGAAGATGATGGCTGAAAATCAGAACGTTGTGCTGAAAGAGATAGAGAAGGCCTCAAAAGACATGAAGACAAATCTGGACACTGAGGTGGGAATTCTGTGTGCACGAATGGAAAAGATGGAGCAGAAAATATCTGAGAAGGAGGCGAAGAAGAAGAGCTTTGATCCAGATGTCTCCGTGATCATTGTGGGGCTTCCTCAATCAGAAGGAGAGGATTTAATGGCGAAAGTGAACAACCTGTTGCATGTCGGCCTTGGATGTGACACTGTGCTCTGTCCCGCTGCTGTGGAGCGGGTGCGGACGTGTGGAGACCGACCGGGGCTTGTTAAAGTGGAGCTGAGCTCGGTTCAGGAGAAAGTGACCGTGTTGCGCAGAAAATCAAAGCTTAAAGATAACGACAGCTTCAATAAAGTCTATGTGTCATCAGCGAAATCACATGCCGAACGACTGATGGATCTGAATTTTAGAACTTTATCCGTGAAACTGCAGTTGGGAAGGACTTTTACTTGACAGCTAATGGACGCATGGTGAAGCGGACGCAGGCGCCTCGGCGTGCAGTGAGAGAGGGATTGCCAGCTGACGGTGCTTATTGAGAGGGGCTTGCCCAGCCTGCCAGGTTTGCTAATGAACAGTTTTTGTTAGCCCATTGGAATATTAATGGGTGGATGCCGTCAAACTGTGAACTCAGGATATTGTTACTTAAATCCTTAGACCCTGATTTCATTTCTCTGAATGAAACTCACTTATGCAGTGATACACTGGACGTAGATGGATTCACCTGGTTTGGACATAATCGTATTGCCCACAAGAGAGCTGTTAAAGCCTCTGGTGGAGTGGGATTCTTGGTTAAAAATGCTGTGTTGGAACGATATTCAGTTGGTATTGTTGATAAAACATTTGATGGAATCTTTTGTTTATGCTTTGTGCATAAAGAGTCGCAATATTCCTTCATTTTAATTTCATGTTGCCTGTCCCCAGAATCATCTACCTGGGGCAGGAATGCAGATCTCTATTTTGGCCATCTATTGGCGTTGCTATATACTGTTACCGACAAGGTGGATTCAATTTATATCTGTGATTTCAATAGCCGAACTGGAGTTCTAGAGGACTATGTGGAAGGAGATGATATTTCTCCTCGAATACTTTTGGACACAAATGTAAATAAACATGGTCATACCTTTATGGAATTTTTGAAGGACTCTAAATGTTGTATACTTAATGGGAGGTTAAATCCTGAAAATAATAACTTTACTTCCATTTCTGTAAGGGGCAAAGCTGTTGTTGATTACATAGTGACATCTCATGCTGATATGAAAACATGTCTTGGATTTAATGTTTACACCCCTTCTGAGCTTATTGACAGAGTTGGTCCAGAAAGTTTTAATTTATTTAGTGATCATAGTAGACTTCCTGACCATTCAGTTCTTTGTTTATGTTTTCAAGTAGGAGAGGTATTTAATACTCAGAATAATGTTGACTGTCCACAGCATGCAAAAAGACGAGACAGGAATTATCCTGGTGATTTTCTCTCTTCTGAGAGGTGCCGCAGGGCCCTACTGGAGGTAATAGGTCAATTACAGATTGTACAGGAAAATCAGGAACAGATGGACCAGTGTTACACCAATCTCTGTAATCTTTTGAATGCTGAGATGGAGAAATATTGTCCTGTAAAAAAAATGGGTTCTACAAAGAAATATTACAGAACCAAACAACCATATTGGAATAATGATTTAAATGAGTTATGGTTGAAGTTGTGTTCTGCAGAGAGAACATTTCTTAAATGCGGTCTTGGGGAACCCTGGAAGAGGAGGGCCTTGCATAGTGAATTCAAGCAATGCCAGGTTAATTTTGATAGAAAGCTCAGGTTCTTTAAAAGGAGGTTTAAAAGAGGTCAAGCCCTGAAGTTAGAACAATTAAAAACTGGTAACCCTCGGCAATTCTGGAGGGAAATACATAAGTTAGGACCAAAAAAGAAAACATTGATACCCATGGAGGTTTTAATGGAAAGCGGTGGGTCTTCTTTTGAGTCTGGTCAAATATTAAAAAAGTGGGAAAAAGATTATAGTGACCTATATGCTTATAGTAGTTCCACTTTATTTGATGATTATTTCTTAGAAGAAACTTGTAGAGTAAAACTGGAGATGGGAACTGGGATGAATACTATATACTATCAAAAGTATATACTGAACAGTGAGATTACATTAGATGAGGTACTTAAAGTGCTAGACAAAGCCAAAGAAAATAAAGCTGTGGGTATTGAAGACCTCCCTAATGAGGTACTTAAAAGCCCTAACTTGTGTAATGTCCTACATTGTTTGTGTCACATATGTTTTCAAAATGGTATTATCCCATCTGAGTGGAATAGATCAATTATCAAACCCATCCCAAAATCTATAAAAGATGACCCTAGAGTCCCATTAAATTTTTGAGGGATTAGTTTGATCAGCACAGTCTACAAAATTTACTCAGGACTCCTTAACAACAGACTTAATACTTTTTTGGAATCCTATGGAGGGTTAGTAGATGAACAGAGTGGTTTTAGGAAAAACAGGGCTTGTATTGACCATATTTATGTGTTATCCTCTGTGGTGAGAGCTCGTTTGGACAAGGGTAAAAGTACTTTTTCTTGCTTTGTTGACTTCAAAAAGGCATTTGATTGTGTTAATCGAGATCTTCTGCTCTTTAAATTACTTTCATCTGGTATCAATGGAAAATTTTATAATGCTATAAAAGCCCTTTATAGAGACCCCATTGCCTGTGTACAAATAAATAATTTAAGAACGGAATGGTTCCCAACGCCTTTCGGAGTGAAGCAGGGAGACTTACTCTCCCCTTCTTTATTCGCTTTTTATATAAATGATCTAGCGCAGGAAATTAAGCAGGTTAATCTGGGTGTTCCAATAGAGGACATGAATCTAAGTATTCTGCTTTATGCAGATGACATTGTTTTGATGGCAGAAAATGAAGTTAATTTACAAAATATGCTGAATGTTATGAGCTCTTGGTGTAGTAAATGGCGTCTTACCATTAATAGCGAAAAAACACAAGTTGTTCGTTTTAGGAAGAAAAGCGAATTACAGAGTAATCATATATTTCAGTTTGGCCATGTGCCTTTAAAATATACCTGTCATTATAAATATCTTGGTTTTGTTTTTGATGAAAATATGAAGTTTTCAGAGGGAAGGAAAATACTAGCCACAAAATACTAATACCGAGTCTGCTGGAAGAGCATTAGGTTCTGTGTTGAGTAAAATGAAATTATGTACAGATCTTGGTTTTTCTACATTTACACAACTTTATAAATCTTTGGTTGACTCGGTTTTGTTTTATGCTGCAGGGGTTTGGGGCTTTGAAGAGGTTTTTGATTGTAATTCTGTTCAGAATCGTGCTTTGAGGTGTTTTCTTGGTGTGCATAAATATGCAGCAAAAGTAGCTGTTGAAGGGGACGCAGGATGGGATCCATGTATTGTAAAACAAAGATGTGAAATGGTGCGATTGTGGAACCGTCTTTTCAGTCTGCCAGAGGAAAGGCTAACTAGGAAAATGTTTAATTGGGACAGAGCAAAGCATCACCCCTGGTCTAGAGAGGTTTCAGTAATATTGTCTGCCTCTGACTTACAAATAATGTTTCAAAATAATTTGCAAAGTAATATAAATGTCATCAGACAAAGATTATTTAGGAAATATGAAAATCAATGGAAACAGGATATATGGAAGAAGCCAAAGCTTAGAAATTATGTTCAGTTTAAGAATGACTATGTTACAGAACCTTATATTTTTTTTAATTTAAAGAGAAGGCAGAGGTCCCTCTGTGCTCAATTAAGAACTAGTACCTTACCTCTGGCAGTAGAAGTGGGTCGATTTAAAGGTACACCTGTACATTTACGTTTGTGTGAATTTTGTGATCTCCAGGTTGTGGAAGATGAATTTCATTTTGTTTTTTATTGTCCTTTATATTGTAATTTACGGAACTCTCTATTTGAATCAAACCAGCTTAAAAATCCTGACATATTTTGGAAATATGAAGGGGAGATTCTGTGCTGGTTGTTTGAAAATGATGTTTTTGCTTTGGCAAAATTTCTAGAAAAGGCCTGGTATCTGCGGCAAAGTATTTTGTATCCTATATGACAATCCATTTCTATTTGTATCCATATCTTTAATGGTTTAGTTATGTTATGATGTGTTCTGTATTATGTCACGTGGCTATCGTGGATGTAACTGTGAAATTATTATTTGATGAATATGATTAGTGTCTAATAAGCCCATGAGGGCACTTAAATAAACCAATCAATCAATCAAAAAAAAAAATATATAGGACCCATCCCAACCAACAGTATAGTGAGAACATTGAAAGAAAACATTATGGTCCGAGTTAGAGTTTGCCTTTGATGGCTTTTGTTATTATACAATGTAAAACCACGCACCTGTAGATGTAATGCATCCACGTATGCAGTCAAATGTGCGATTTCTCAAATATGGAGCCACTTCGGATGGACCTCGATACCGTTTTCCATTTGTGACAGGAATCTCGGCAAATCCTGATGATTAAATCCAAAGGTTAATTTATAAAAATAAAAACCTATGATACTGTACTGATTTCACTAAATAAAAATGTAACATAAATGAAGATGAAGAGGGGGACATAGATATTTACGTATAGGTGTTGAAACAGCTAAGATTGGGATTGGACAAGGTGCACTTGTCCTCTTAGTAGCCCTTGTGATTCCCTCCCCCCATGCAATCTCAAAGCACAACAGAACAGTCCCATTTCTAGGCCTACTTGACAAGTAATATCTACAACTGTTACACCTTAAATCGGGTTAGACATTTGAGTAAATTTAGCTGTATCTACTCTACTCTACTTGTCACCACTTCTGCTTTTCTGCCACAGCATGAAAAGGGTGATATCAATCAATTAATCCCTGTGCATGTACAAGTTTAAAGTCAAGCTGATTGGGTGGCATTTGTTAAATAAGTGAACAATATGACCATAAATGTGATCTAAAATTGTTAAAAAAGGCATTTTTCATTTCAGATGTTGTACACATGTAGAACTTCGTGGAAACATGAGCACCCCTATCTCTACCAAATAAACAGTAGCTTACTTAAAAATTTAAATTTGCATCTGTGTGTGATTTGTATTGTGACTTTGTAGATGTGACTTATATATATATATATTGTGTGTACACCACTCATAGCTTCTGTATTAAAAACATTGTCATAAAATATAGGATTTGGCACTGAATTCTAACAGATACAATTGGATGGCTGCATGCTGCACACTCCCTATGCTTACACACAGAAAATTAATAAATAAGGCACACGTCTAGTTGTTCTACTCACCATGCTGCCTCCTTTTTGTCGTAGGTCCGTTTCAACTTCATAACATGAGAGCAAGAGGGGCATTTCATCCATTTTCGAAGTAGGCCTTCTCTCATTAACCATCTGGTGAACTTGTAGTTTTCTTTGGGGCACAGTCTAAAATGTATTCGACTCAAAAACTCGTAACCCAACATCTTCTTCTCATAATTTCAATTTTTTATCTCATAAGTATGACTTACCATGGCGTTTTTTTTTTTTTTTACTATTCTGCATCAAAAAAGGCGCAAAGTGACCCACTTTGTAGAGTAATGACTGACATAACAATCTACCAATCCGTAGCTGTGCTCCTCCGATGTGTTGTTCTCATCCAATCATTGACTGTTACTATGCCGTCATGTGACATCCTCATCCAATCATCCAGTCACGTCAAAGATCCGGAGAAGGTGGCTATTTGCCGTTTCGTTCACCGCGTGGAGCGTGAAGAGGGAAATTCGTGTAACAAAAATGGTAAGTTAAGTGCTAGCCTGTTAATTGAAAGTCCCCCTGAGTTTTGTAAGCACATCATAACACCCGTCCCCTGGCCGTTTACATAGTTAAAGAGTAGTAAACCCTCCAGTTTATCTGCAGTGTAGAGGCTAATTAGCTAATGTAATGTTAAGCTAGCTGAGTGCAGGTGCATGTAATGCTTTAGTATCAGTGTTGGGGTGGTTACTGAAAAAAGTAATCCATTACACATTACTAGTTACTTCAAAAAAAGTAATGCCTTACTTTACTTTGTTACTCGCTGCTTAAAGTAATTAGTTACACTACACTACCATTACTTTTAAAGTCTACGTTTGATTTATGTTTTCGGTCCTCCCGTAAAGAAGCGCAAGTAACGGGATCATTTTTTGATTCGGAACTGTAATGTGATTACTGACGTTATCAACAGTAATGCGATACATTACTGCGTTACAGACAAATGTAATCTGATTACTTTGTAAAACTGTTTAGTATGAAGAACCACATTTTATAGTGAAAAATAAATTATGCACTATGCAGTCATTGAACAAGAAGAGCTTTTGAATCTTGTGTAGATTATTATTAAGTCACATTTTGCTGGTTATAGTGACATGAATTTATTTATATTTTTACAGCCTAAGGCCAAGAAGAAAATGTCCCTAAAAGTCCCTAAAGATGAACCGATGACAGAGGTGACCAAAAATGATCTGGATGGTAAATTTTTCTTTGTCAACTTTCAAGGAACTGTAATACTTAAATAATTAGCTTGTCCAAATGTGTTTAAACATTTAAAGTCATCTATTCATACATTGATTTTGTTGTACCTATGCCATACTGTAGGTCCTGAAGATAAAGGAGATAAAGGCTCTGCTCGAAGTTGCAGCAGCATAAGCAGCATTGGATCAGGTAATGATTTCTCATTTTATAGCAGTGTATCTTTGTTGTCTAAAATGAGTTTCATTTCTTGCATGATTTTTCCGCCTGAGATTAAAGTTGTTGGCAGATTTTGTCAGTATACATGTGCTTACAAATCAAATTAAGGCACGCACCATATCTGGTCCACTACCTTTGTTGCATGCATGTCATTCTCTCTCTGTCTCACTCATTTAATACTGTCAAATCATAATTTTTTTGTATCCTGCTCTCTTGTTTTTAAGGATCAATTTCCAAAGTGGAGTTCCTAGAAGCCAGGATCCAGTGGCAAGAAAAAATAATAGAGGATCTTGAGCAAGAGTGCAATTTCTTGCGTGAGCAAATCATGGGAAAGAAGAGATCATGTGAGTGATTTGGGAGCAACTTGTATCTGCAAAATATAATGTAATTGTAATGAACGATGTGATATATTTTCATAAAAATCTGATCTTTGTCTCATCTATCCTCTATTTGATCAAAGCTCAACCAAAAGTATTTACTTTGGAGGACGACGACGAGGATGACGATGGCAACATGAATGAAGATGACGTCATTCCCCCTTCTTCTCCAGACATCAGTGAGTCCTCGGACAGTGATGTTGTCATCCAAAGAAGGAAGAAACGTCGGACACAGCCACCTGCATCTGCAACTGTGGCTGTGCCTGGAAAAGCTCATGTAAGAGGTAAGAATGGCATAACTTGAACCACCTGCCCGGTTAGCACCAAGTGGTCATAAAAAAATAAGGATTAATAAAAGCGTTGGAAGAGCTGTTATAAATATGTCCGGAAGTAATTATGAGGCAAAAATACAGATCTTCAGTTCTAGATTCTGAATATATTAGGAAATTGATGATAAATAAAAATTAAATGTCTAAAGTAAAAAATGTGGCTTTCATCGAGAATAAAGCTCCATTTTATTTTGCAGCATTCACACTAATTATTATCCAACATCAAAAGTATTGCTAGAAAGATTTGTCTCTCAGAATTAAACATAATTCGGAACCGTAAGACTTACCAACTAAACAGATCTTACAGAGTATCATTTTTGTATTGAATTCTGAACCACATACTATGCGTGGAATCATATCAGGAGATGAGCAGATTCTTAAATTCCTAGAATATGCTTCATACTTTTATCAAAAGAGAAGTGACCAGTTTCAGCAGTTTCAGCTGACCTTAAGCCATGGTTTGTGCTCATTTCTCGTGTTCTTTGTTTTTGTTTTATATATTTTTCAGCGAAAGGGCCAGCTGAGGTTATCAGCAGATATAAAAAAGTCTTGAAAAGCTTAAGCAAAGTCCGCACCATGACTGAAGCCTTCAGAATCAATGGCAAGATGACTGTTGCAATTGCAGAGCTCAACATTATGGATCCTGTAACCTTCAACACCCTGAAGTATGATCCTGCAACTGAGACCCTGAAGTCCTTTGCTAAGAGGTGTGCAACGCACATAACCCCTGAGAAGAAGAGCATTATAGTGGACATGAAGGCCAAATGTCAACTCCTCCCCTTGTTGATGAAATATTAAGACTTAAGTGAGCTTCTTTGTTCAGTTAAAATTCTGTTATATTGTATTAGAAAAGTGAAATATTTGTGCACAGGGGAATAAATCACCTGATGCAGTAATTATAGAGCAAGTTTAGGCTGTGGAAGTGCAATGTTTGTACAGTTCAGTACATTTGTTCTAACCTTTGACAAGTGTAGTTTTAGCCAGTTCATGTTGACCTGTGCAGGTTTTATATTTTTTATATTGTGCAATTTTTTTGTATTTTTGTACTTTATATTGTGCGGTGTTTTTCAACAATAAAGTACCTGTATTATCATACAGTACGACATGCTTATACATTTGATACCATATTGTATGACCTATTTACATACACTGATACTTGTAAGTGTTTGAAATTTCAGGAAGACCCCATTATCTGTAAGTTAAACTACACAGCAAGTTCGAGCTGTAGTTGTTGTCAGCCTTGGGAAAACCTAAACCAGTGGTTTAATAAATGAGGTATTTGTACTTGTGCTGTCTTGTTATTCTACCACTGAATGAGAGAGAACCTTTTTTTCAAAGGTGTAACCCATCACTTGTTTATTGCAGTAGTTATGTGCTATAATATATTAACTAATTGTGAAAAGGAGGCAACTTTAGATTAGGGAACATGTGTTGGTTAATAAGTGTTCAACTTTTAGTGAATTAGTAATGATCAAGATGTCACTTTAGTATGGGGAACATATTCTAAGTAACAAAGACTTAATTTAGAGTTATTTGGACACTATTAACATTGTAGTTTTGTGTTTTGTTATGTAAGAACAGACCATTCATAAAGTGGTATTAAGGGGAGAATAACTATTCTTGTGTTACTACCACCTTATAAAGTCCATACTAAGCAAAGCATATTGAGATCGTAATTCATATACAACAACTTACTTACTTAATACTAATAAGCAATAATTCTGAGGTAATTGACGGAAAACTCTTAGTTAATGCCTTACTGGTTGTGTAATAAGGCCATGCAGAATAAGGCATAATTAATGGTGAATAGGTGTACCTTAAAATAAAGTGTTACTGAAAGTTAAAATTCCGCAAACATTAAAAAAACATACTTTTTAATGTAATAATGAATAAAATATTCTCTTATGAAATTAATTGCAATACCAGAACACTGTAAAACATTGTGGAACCTACTATTACTGGTTTTAAAATAATCAACATCAACATTTTCTTTGTCCCTGTTGGGCAGATTTATTTGCAACATAAAAAGTGCAAAACTTTTCACCAAACTACAGGTGAAGGTTTGGAACAGAAAGTGCCTACTGCATACTGCAGATATATAAACATTCAGTTACAGCAATGAAATGCTGACATAAAATGTGCAATCAAGTCCAAATTATAAACAGTTTTTTCATTTGTAAACGTTTCCCACATCCACCGGATGCAGTGGGTAGTGTACTTCTACTATGAGTCTAGAGCTCAGTCTATCTGACAGTGACATCTAGCGGCCGGGATTAAAACTACATGCAAAATGTGATATTTCGCGGAAGGTCTTTGAATTCCGCGGACGGCCGCGAAATCTGCGGTAATTTCCGCGATCGCGGAATCGCAGATTCCTTGGGGGACTAGTAAATACTACACAGGCATAAGGAGGTAGTTTTTTTGGTGTGAAAAAGCTTGTATTTTCACAGAGAGACTTGCCCACTTTGGTGTCACATCAGGGTATCTCCCTGATGTTTTCTATGATCTTTTTGTGGGCATAGTCCCAGTTTAACTTGCATAGTGCCTTGGTGTGCTTATTTACAAGAAGTTGTTTACGCTTGATGAACTTGTGCATTAAAAACTTTCAGTACAACAGGGCTGACAAAAAGATTGGTGGGAATGCACATGAAGATTTGTTAAGGTTGTTACCATGTATGATTGGAGATTTGATCCCTTAAGATGAGCCAGCTTGGAAAGTGATTCTAGACTTGAAAGATATTGTAGAGCTTGTTGTTGCACCTGTCCACTGTGAGGAGTCTGTGGCATATTTAGCATTATCCAGAAATGATAAAGTTGTTTGGCCCTTGCGCTTTGAGGCCAAGCACAGTTTTTTCAGACAGACAGGACACACAAAGTGTTTCAAGAACATAACACTGTCATTGGTGAATGAGCACCAGATGATGATTGGCTATCACATGCACATTAAGAGTTTTAAGAGATCATCTTTTGATGTGACACATGTCTCTACAGTTCCAGTAGATGTCATGAAAAAGGACATAACGCTTCACCTAAGTAGGAAATACCCTGGTCTCACAAACATTACGCTAGCACAGACTGTCTCTAGCAATGGCATAGACCAGTGGTTCCCAACCTGGGTGGCGCGCCCCCCCTGGGGGGCGCCAGAGATCACAGGGGAGGCGCACATCTTTGTCTGTTATGAGGTTAAAGTCATATTTGTGCAACCCTCTGAGGTCGATTGACGTGCCAGTACGTCAAAATCATGTGACCTATTTAAGATGACGTAGCAGTAAGACGGAGCCTCAGTGAGTCTCGGTCCGACTTATGTGGTGGAGCAGCCTTCAAGCTGTGTACCAGTTTTTAAATTGTGTTGATAGGCCAAGTAAAACCGGACTTATGATAAATAATGTCAACACGCTTTTTCATTAACATTACCGTCACGTTTTCTGCGCGTTTGGTGCAGGAAGAGACGGTCAACACGGACTTCTCTCACGAAAGTGTCGGCAAGCAGGAAAAGTTTGCGAGCGAAAAAACACGTTCCTATTGGTGGAATAGGGCACCACACCAGCCAATCACAAAATTACATGGCAAGACACGTGATTTGGTTGCTGGGGGACAGGAGGAAGTTGTGGAGGGACCGACAGTGACGGTGAGAGAGTTGAGAGATGTGTGTCAAAATGAAAAAATAACTGTACAGTCACACATGTGAAGTTGTGCTGAAAATAATGACACCAAACAAGGCAAGGTAAATAGTTTCTAAGGTGAAATATAATGGTAAAATCAAAAATAGTCAAAATGGCCAATTATACCCTGGACTGCATAAAATCCCAGTAACACACCCAATCAAAACTCTCTATAATCCAAATTGAAACATATTTCTTGATCCACATTTAAATTCATTAAGCTATTTATTACCAACACCCCCATGAGGTAGGCCTATTCTGCTCTCTGGTAGGCCTATTCTGGTCGTGTGTGTGTTTGTGTGTGATACACCTGATGACACAAAAAGGAAGAAATGTATCTTATATACATTGTAAAACTAGGAGAATATAGCTGTTGTTTATTTTTGCAAATAAAAGTTTGTAATAAACCACTTTATTCGTTTAGTGTATGCGGGTATGGGGGGCCTGGCTTGTCTTGGACACAGGCAAGGGGGGCTTCAAGGAAAAAAGGTTGGGAACCACTGGCATAGACTCTAGAAATGGAATGATTATTGTGCATGGATCAGTAGTTGGACTGCCTTAATTTGCAGAGGTACTTCAGATGTGCATATTGGAAAACACCTGAATTTTCATATGCAGAAAATGATCTTCCTGGTACAGGGAGCACTACAGAGCCTTTGAACTCCAGTCATCTTCAGCAAGAGAGATTGTGTTGGCAGAGTTAAGTGAATTGACTGACAACTATCCCCTGGCTGATTACACGTGTGGTACCCTCCAAATGGTCACCCTTAGAAGATACATACACGTCTGGTAATTATTCTTAATTTGTATTTGAGTTTGACTGAATGTCTTTATGGGAATGAGTACCATTTCATACATGACAAAAGTAGTATAGAGTTTCCTGTGGTTCCAGAGGGAGGTGATCATGTCACTGATGTCACTTGAGTCAGCTGCTGTTGGGGCTGAAGATTGCATGTTTGAAAATTATCTTGTTTTATCTTCAATTTTAGTTGACGTAGTACAGCCATTTCAAATCAGCCTGCAGTTAAGTTAAACTGGATTACAATAGTGGACAAAAAAGATGGCTTAATGTTCATCATTGCTTTATAACTCAATACAGGGTCAAGGGTGATAAAAAAACAAAAGGAAACATGTTTATATTTGACTTTGGTACAGTTGGGGAGATGAGGAATACTTCCTTTATGTAAACCAGTGCTTGTAATGCCTATTATACTTGCACTGATGATAACCAGATGCCATCTACTCAGTAGGAATGTGTTTGCTATGAATGGAGACCTTCAGAGAGTTTTGGGATAGGGAGGCAATTGTATTGGGGTGATAGACACACCTCATTTTGTGTTTTCCACATAATGGTCTCACTGTGTACAGTGTGCCTTACATATTGGGGCCAATACCAAAAAACTAAAAGACAACCTTTTTCAATGTGGCATCAATTTTAACATTCTCTGGGTATAAAAAGCTGGTACTGTCAGTAAGTCATTCCAAGTTCATCATTCAAACAGCCATGAACAAACGACGTCACTTAACGGACGAGCAGCGCCACCTGGCCATAGCGCGCCTTCGGGTCGGTGGCAGGCAGTCAGATGTTGCTCGTGAACTTGGTGTGTCTCAAAGTGTCATCAGCAGACTTGCATCAAGACACAGAACTACTGGCAGAGCTTGTGACAGACCCAGGAGTGGAGCCCCACGAGTGACAGACCGCAACGATGACCAGTACCTAAGGACCTATGCACTCAGACATTGTTATGCAACTGCCACACAGCTGCAGGCCCAGTTACGAGATGTGAGGGGCACTAGGATTTCCAGACAAACCATTCAAAACCGACTCCACCGCTTTGGCTTGAATGCCAGACGACTGTTGCAGGTGACTCCACTGACACCAAGACACCGCCGTGAACGTTTGCAGTGGGCACAAGACCATGTGACCTGGACAATGAAGCAGTGGTCTACCGTCCTGTTCACTGATGAGTGTCGGGTCACCTTGCACAGAAATGATGGTCGTCAGTGTTGCTGGAGAAGGCGAGGTGAGCGATACGCAGAGGTCAACATGGTCCCCAAGGTTCCCTTTGGTGGAGGAGGTGCAACAGTCTGGGCAGGCATCACCAGTCAGCGCAAAACAGATGTGGTTATTGTAGATGGCTCAGTCACTGCACATTCTTACCTCAGAGACATCATAGAACCCATCATCATCCCCCAATTCGGCCAGCACTCCCCCAACTTTCTGTTCATGGATAATAATGCTCCACCACATCATGCCAGAATTGTCACAGCTCGACTTCAGGAAGTCGGAGTGCCACATATGGTATGGCCAGCAATGAACCCCATAGAGCACGTCTGGGACCAGCTGAAGCAAAGACTGGATGATCGTACCCCACCCCCACGTGACCTGGCAGAACTGTGTGTAGCACTTGTGGAGGAGTGGAGCGCATTGCCTCAGAACAACATCATGAGGCTAGTGAGGAGCATGAGATGTCGCTGTCAAGCTGTCATTGCGGCAAATGGTGGAAACACCTGCTATTGACATTGTCAATTTTTGTTATTTGGGGCTATCCTTGTTGTTGTCTAGATTTTTGGGGTAATAAATATTAAACTGATGAAAATGGTGTTTCTTCTCATTCGTTATTAGTAATATCAAAGGGAACTTTTACTTATTTCATTAAAATTCAGACCAAATAGGAAAAGCACTCATGTAAATAACAATATCCCTAACTTATTGTGAGTAGTGTGTATATATGTATATATATATATTAAAAAAAACATAATGGTGGAGTGCTGGGGATGATTTCAGGAGTCTCACAGCCTGAGGAAAGACATTCCTGTCTAGTCTGGTGGTATGGCATTAACTACTTCCATATCTTTTTCCAGAGGGCAACTGGGTAAACAGACTGTGGCTGGGGTGAGTGTTATCCATCCTCTTTTCCTGAACCTGAAACCTAAGTAGTGTTAGGGCCTAAACCTAACCAAACTGAGAACTGTATGTCATAACATGCTAAATGTCTGTGAGCATTTTTTATTTATTTATTTTTTTTTTGTAGATGTAACTGCACATTATTTATTTATTGTTGCTAACTTAAGACTGCATAGCCCTTCACATGAAAAACTTACACTAAAGGGGTATGTAAAGCAGTGGTTTAAAGCTAAATTCCACTGACCAATATTTGATGAGTTGGGAGTGAGAATGTGTTGGCACTGTACAATCAGTCTGGAAGAAAATGTGCGCTTTGATCCATAGATAAGAAATATGTTAAACATCCCTGTAAACACAACAGTGTTGTCTTATTATTACTTAATTGATTCATTTTCAAGAAAAGAAGAGGACAGGAAAAAAAACACTGAAGAAAGTTGGCCTACCTTTCTTAATTAAGTTGTTACCTTTTACATGATGCAGATTTATCTATATGAAGTAGACAGCAGCTTTCTCAAACAGTGGATTCATGAGATGTGTTGTAGGCGTTGTTGGTGGGTGTATATGCGCTTAAATAGCTCTCAGTTTCCTCACTGTTTACACAGATTGTCTCATTCCTTATCAGTGTTGATGCTTCATACAACAATGAGCAGGATGCCTCCATCTCCTTCTCTCGTATGTACTTTGTGAAGGTTACTTACACCTACGCACCTCCTAAACTTAATATCCCTTATAAACAAACCTAATTAGTGGGAAGTGATGTTCGCAGGGCTTAACTGTGAGCTGCGCTGAGGGGTGGAGGTGGGGTAGTTGGCAGGCAAGCAGCTGCTGTTAATCACCGTATTTTTTCAGATTGGTTAACAGGGGTTATTTTCAGTGTTGCCATGGAGGCCAGTTGCGAACAAATGACACGGTGCGTGACAAAAGTTGGGGATGGATGGTGTGCGTGTCCTCTTAACAACAGCAGCAGAGATGGTTCACCTGGGTAATTGATTCTATTTAAACTTCAGTGCAAGATTGTCATTAAAAGTAGCAGATAAACTTGCCCAGACTTGTAGAATGTTTTTGCATGGTATTGGTATTGGTGGTGCTGTGAAATGTAGAAAACAACAGCAGAGGAGGGAGGTGATGAGGATTGGGTCTGCATGTTTGAACATATGAGCAGGGTTAACTCCAGATATTCATCACAGAGCAGCGACACATCCACATTTTCATAGCAACTTAGTTTGTTTGTAATTCCCATAAATAAAAGCTGAAACAATCCTAAAGCAATAACTTTTACAGCATTTTCATGGCTGAGAAAAAATATTCAACACTTGAATAAATGAGAAACCACATGAAACAGGCATAATGCAGCATTAAGTGGATCTCAAGAGGATCGTAAGCAGTAATGACAATAATCATTATCTCAGAGAGGAGCCATTTGATTTCAGTGAGTTTCTTCAGTAGCCTTTTTAATTGAAAATGTTAGTACTTTTGTATTCCTTATTGCACTCATCTGCTTGTAAAGTCAAATCAAAATCAAATTGTGATTTTGTTGAGTAATTTAATGTCATTATATTAATTTAATAACAAATAACCAACATTTCTTAATGGACTCAGCAGTTATACAAAAACTGTATGATATGAAGTGTTGAAAAAAAGAGAAAGAATAAAAAATAATATCGGATGTATTGTACTCTGAGAAAATGTGATTAAAGAAGTGAACCCTTCACTGTTACCCACGGATTATGATTCAACAAAAATTGTATATTTTACACAGAGAAACTATATTCATAAAACTTTAATCATGCCACTGTTTGTCAGGAAAATGATTTCCCTTGACTGCATCCTAAACAAAATTTCACTCCAAAATTCCATGAACAGATCTAGAAACAACACACAACCACATTTATATTTTTTATACTTAGTTTTTGATTACTTACAAGTCCTAACTCCAAATCTAAACTACATCAAGGGTAGGCACCTAACCATCAAGTGAAACTGTATATTTTACACAGAGAAACTATATTCATAAAACTTTTATCATGTCACTGTTTGTCAGGAAAATTATTTCCCTTGACTGCATCCTAAACAAAATTTCACTCCAAAATTCCATGAACAGATCTAGAAACAACACACGACCACATTTATATTTTTTATACTTAGTTTTTGATTACTTACAAGTCCTAACTCCAAATCTAAACTACATCAAGGGTAGGCACCTAACCATCAAGTGTAACTGACCCAGACTCTATTCATGTCAGGATTGTCTTAAACACAAAACTTTTTGTTGTTTTGTTGTTAATTAGATTCTTCTTTTACAAAGTTTCATGATGTGATGTAACATACATTATTAAGCACCGATTATAAATCACAAGAGCAAAACAAGAACATGATGATGATCCAGTTCAGTAATGAGAACGTTGCATGATATTGTTATGATTATGTTGTGGAAAAAATATTTTGCACTGCTTTATACATTTTATTATGGTATCGTGTTTTTATATATACACTGCATTTCTGATATTTGTGTATGAGATGACAAAGAACCTGGACGCTGTGTTGCCAGATTTGTTTGATGCTTTCAAGCCCAATAATTGCTCTAAATGTTCCCAAATTGATAAAGAAAATGCTCAAATGTTGTCATTCTGAAGTGAATTTATTTGTTGTCACTTACAATCTATATCACTTCACTTCATTTTACAGAATTGCAAACTTCATGGGAAGTAACTAACAAGTACAATATGTGAAATTTCTTTGAAATTACCCCCAATTTAAACCAATAATTACCTCAAGATCACCCTAAATAATAACAATAATAATAATGATAACAGTAATACATGTTATTATTATTATTATTATTATCATTATTATTTTGACGACTTTAATAATGATAATAATAGCAGTAATACATGTTATCATAGTTGTTATTATCATTATTATTATTATTATTGTTGTTGTTGTTATTATAAAATAGTTGTCTGCTATTTTCTAATCAGCACTCATTACATTTCCAGGAATTTCCAACTGGTTTCTGTTTAACTTCTGCTGATCATGCCATTTTACAGTAATTTCAAACACGTTTCTGTCTGACTTCCCTTCAGTGGGCCACTAAATTTAAGTGGGTTGTTGCAGTTTACCTTCCAGTTTCTTTCTGCCCAACATCTGCAGATCAGTAAATCTAAGTACATTTTAACTCTTACCTTTTCAGCAGGTCAGTCCAACTGTGTGAATACATGTCTTAAATGTCTTTTGTTTATATAGTGAGCCAATATGAATCTAAAGTAACCAATAAATTAAAAAACATAATTGAGAAGCAAGATTTTATTTTTCATTTTGAAAGTTCCATTTCTTTATTGCCTATTAAGACCTCATAATAATGTATTCAGACCACTCTTTATATTTTGGAACAACAATACCAGTGATGTCACTAGCAATGCCTCCAGCGTCTCTGATCATTAAAATCTTAAAGAATGCAGTAAACTCATTATCCATGCAGATGGGGGGCACAATATTTTTGCCCTTATTAAGCTACACCGTGAACAACTAATATATGTTGAAAAATATTAAAAGAAAACTTTCTGTCAAAAAACAAAATAATAAATGCTGGTCACCACTTCCTACTATCTACCAATCCTTGACATACATTTTATTTACAACATCAAAATTGTAATAATCAAAGCTACAAACTTGTTATTGGTGAACAAACTAACTGGGTCAGTGTCAAGATTGATCAGCCCCATTCTGCATTTACTCATATAGATGATAATGAATAAAGCTTCACTGTGTAGGAGACGCACCATGTTGTAACCATAGTAATAAATATGTTTTTTGCTGTTACGACCCTAGAGGTCATCAATGTTTCTATTTGTCTGTTTTTTATTATCCCTCTTTTACCTGTGAGTATGAGTGTGTGTGAGATTGGTTGCAGGTGTGTGAGTGGTTGTAGGTTGTCCCCGAGAGCTGATTGGTTCCAGTCTGGAAGACAAGAGTTTAAAGGCCGGCTCCTCCCAGTTCCTGTGGACTCTCCTCCATTGACCCAGACTGCCAGCATGCATGATTGTCGAAAATATGTTTGTTTTGAATAAAACTATGTTAAAAATGCTCATTGCTGGTGGTGCTTGGGAATGGGAAGAGGGGAGTCTCATTCTCTTGTTGTACCAGGGTTTCCCCTGGGCCCTGGTCGTAACAATAGAAAGAGACTTTTTAACATAGTTTTATTCAAAACAAACATATTTTCGACAATCGTGCATGATTGTCGAAAATATGTTTGTTTTGAATAAAACTATGTTAAAAATGCTCATTGCTGGTGGTGCTTGGGAATGGGAAGAGGGGAGTCTCATTCTCTTGTTGCACCAAGGTTTCCCCTAGGCCCTGGTCGTAACAATTGGGGGCTCGTCCGGGATCTGTATGTCCATGAGGTGAGGTAGATGTGGTTTTGGTTCAGTTTGTTCGTGTAAGTGGCCTTTAGTTAAGTACAGTGGTCATCTCTTTTGTTAATTTGTTGTTGCTGCATGTTGTATTTCTGTCTGAGCACCCTGACCAGAAAGCTGCGGGGCATTTTTCAAAAATTTGCCACCTTTTATTATTTTGCCTTTCTTATTTTTGGTGGTAATCCTGAGTGGGGATACGCTTCAGTGTTTCGCAGTCGACTAGGTTCCTGGTCTTCGGTGATGCACTGATTTCAGCGCTTAAAGACACCTCGAGCTCGGCAAGCCACTGAAGACTAGCTAGGTGAGTTAGCCATCTTGGTAGGCAGGTAGTTGGGGTGTCTCTGCAGTTTGTGTCCCTTGTTTCCTACTTTGCACAGCAATGTGGCTGATTTGATAAGGTTCAGGATTTTCTTTTTTTCTTCTTGTTTTTTTTTTTTTTTTTTGTTGGAAGTGCCTCGTTAAACTTCAATCCGCCATTCATCAGCCTCCATGAGTGTCTTGCACCTGCAGCCTTAGACTCCGAATTTAATGCTTTTCTTTGTCTTCTTTGCTGTGAAAATGTCAGATTTCCATCAGAACTGCTGCTTATAGTTAAGTTGTAAAATCTCAGCACACCACAGAGCATCCCGCCTGCTGACAGTGCTGTAAGAGCAGGGCCAGCTCTATACATTTCAGAGGCCTCAGCCAAGATTTGGTGCCCCTAAATTGCAGCTTCTCACATCAGCTAAACCCCATCACATATTGTCAGCTGGAAAAGTGCAGCACCTAATATAACATTTTTTGTACTGTCTCTGACTGACAAAATCAGCCACCAACTGACGGACTCAACTTTCAGGTGGCAACCCTAGATGTGCCAGTGTTTTATGTTGATCTTTGGGATTTCGTTTGCCCCTTTTTAGATACATTTTCAACATCCACAAATATTACCATGAATATAACAGCAAACACAAGTTTAACACTAGAATGTGTCAGAAATCACACATTTTAATGGGGGCCCACTCAAATGATCACCTATGGATCCCGGAAACACATCGAAAATCAATCAATGAATCAACATCATTGCAATACATTAGCATTAAATGTTTAAATAATTAAACAAGTGTGTGTGTATGTGTGTGTGTGTGTGTGTGTGTATTGTATCTGTTTGTGAATAAGTCTGACAGAGAAAGAAGGAGACAGATCCTGATTGGTGATGGTTGAATTGGTGAGAATGTAAATGGTTAAAATACATCAGCAGCATCTACTTAAATGTTTCCTGGACAACTGCCTGTACGAAAATTAATATTGTTATGAATTCATGTTAGGGTAATTTTGTATAGATTCTGAGGTAATTATTTTGGTCATATAGGGGTGATTTCAAAGAAATGTAAAATATGTTGCTTGGTAACTACAACCTACTCACCATGACATTTGCGTGCCTATAAAATGTGTTACTTCTATATCACTTCCTTACTTTGTATTTGTTTTAAACAATAATTGGTATCACCATCCTCAAACGTGTCTGTCTTGGCTGTCGCCAGCGTCATCTGTGATGAACATCAACAGGGGCAGGTTCACGCAGTGAAAACCCCCCCTCAGACTCAACATTGAAAGGAGTAGAAATAGTCCACATCAGCCCCACTTCTCTCTTTATTTTTTACCGAGCAAAGGCACAGACTGAAAGTTCTCTCTCTCTCTCTCTCTCTCTTACAAACACACTCACACACACACACACACACACAGTCCACACAAAAGAAAGAGGGGGGTCTGACTGTTATCGCAGTCTTTGTAATAAACAGCAGAGGATGGAGGCTTAGCAGAGGAGTCAGCAAGGCCAGAGAAAGGACACGTCTTAATAAAGCCCTCAGCTCCCCCCTCTCCCCTCCATCCCTCTCCTTTTGTCCACCTCCATCCCTCCCTCTCTCTCGTTCCTTCCGTCACCCCACACAACCCCCTCCTGCCTCTCTCTCTTTGTCAGTCTCCACCTCTTGTCTCTTGTCTCTCTCTCTCTCTCTGTATTCAGCTGCCTTTGATTTAGATCTTCGCCTCTCTGTCTCTTCACTTCCACTTCTGTCCTTCACCATCATGCCCCCCCTTCAAGCTCTGAGCCATTCTTTTCATATCTGATATCCTCTTCGTACTCTCCTGCATCTTATCTATCTGCTTTGTGGCATTGTAGCGACAGTATTACTGCACATTCTGTAACAATGACAATGTTAGTGTATATGGCATGAAGTAAAACATGCCAGATTTAATGTGATCATTGTCAACAGAACATGTGAACATGGTGAAGATATGAAAAATACACAATATTTTTACCTTAACAAATATTTTGCTAAGTTACAAGGATGCAAACAGATAAATTGTGAACATAGGAGAGAGCTCCAAAGCAGTGTTTGCTTTTTATCTTTTAAGCTGGTGACATTTCACCCTCAGGCTGTCACCAAGATCACAAACCATTGGTTGATCCGCACCTCACTACAGTTGTTACTATGAATGTGGTCAGACGAGGTCTGTGCAATATGCATAAATGAATTTGAAAGTAAATTAAATGTACACTAGTTAATAATAGAATAAAAAACCGTATTGTTAGTGAAAAAGTTACTTTTCATTACCAAAGAAGAATAGGGGTTATTTATCATCATTTAAAATAGGAATAAATGCAGAGAGAATTTAATGAAAAATACAGGGCTAACTGAATATTGTTTCTAGAAAGTTTAAAGCAGCATACCCTCAATAGTTCCCTGGAGACACATCTAAAATTTGACAAAATGTAGAATATTAATTGCATAAATACCTAAACGTGAGGTAAACAAAAAATTAAGAACTCACACTGATGTGATTCACTACCTGCAGAGAGGAGGGACTCAGACCGTAGCTTTGCTAAGATTACAATAATTTTCCAAATTTTAAGAAATGTGGCAAGCTAAGATAAACCGACTACATACACACAGCGTTCGTTTAAGCTTGTTCATAACCATTACCTGTACCCCAGCCCCCACCCCCTCAGAGGGCATCTCTCAAGTTTCCAAATTTCTGTATGTCCATCAGTGTGTCTGCCTCAGTAGTTCTGAATTAGGAAGATGTTTGAGGAATAGCTAAACTGTCCATGCACATTTATTGTTATTGTTAAGCTTTTTATGTTTTTATTAGAAAGCTCACAGATTATAAACATGAGGTAATATTTTTTGACAAAAGTAAAAGAACAGTTGCAAACAAACAAATAAGTGAAATAAAAAGAGAAAACATCCACAGAAATGATAAAAAAAATGTTTTTATTGTTTTATTACTTATTTATCCATTCAGTATTTCATACATTCATCCTATGTTGTTATGATGCACAAAATGTAACTGTCTTCTGTAAGAAAATACTTGTTTTTCTTCTTGCCTGAGGAGACATTTATTTAAAAATCTGTTTGAGGGCTCTATTGGCAAAAAGACCTGTTCTAAGAAACCTGTATAGAAATGTGACAGGATTTACATATGTATTTTTTGACTGCCTCAGGTGTCTGTTAAGTGCGTCTATGAGCTGCTAGGTCGTGTTCGGATTTGTTATGTCCTGAGACCTACTGCTTCTATTTTCACTTTGTCATTATGCCAGTGGGCTCCTTAGATGGTTTGCACTAAATATGTCTGCCTTCATATTGGACAGACAGAGGCTTTTCTAATGTTGAGAATGTTGGGGACATCAAATTTAGAAAACAAACTTTACTACAAAACATAATAACCCTTGTGGAGATTCCTTGAAAATGGCAATCTGAAATATGCATTCATGGTGCCCAAAGAATGATTTCAGCTGACTTTGATGATCATCTTGCCTTTCATAAGGTAAAAAATTAAAAATGTCCATTCCATTTGTTGAGGTGCAAATAAACTGTGCTCATGCTTATTTGCTAAATTTACCAGGCTAATGTGCTGAACTAAGATGGTGATCATGGTTAACATTATACCTGGTGGCATCCAAATTTGGCATTGACATTGAAAGCATGATAGCATTTAGCTTATGGCACTGCTGTACCCGAGTGCAGCCCCAAAGAGTTGTTAGAATAGCCTTAGAATCTAGTTTTTTATATGACATCACTCACATTGACATTCATGGTGCGCAGAGAATGAATTCTACTGACTTTGATAGTTTTCAGCTAGTACCAACAGTTCAGTTCAAAATGCCAATCAGTTCATGGTTTCATCCTCTCTAGACTTAGCTACCATTTAAAGCATTTCACAACAGAAGTCACCATTCACAGACTGTTTGCAAAGGCTACCATGCAAGGCACCATCTGCTCATCAGGAGCAATAACTTTCATACACTGATGGAAGAGCTACCACAGTCAAATATGGGTTCCATATCTTGCCCAAGAAAAATTCAACTTGTAGACTGCAGGAGCTGGGCAATGAAACACTGACCTTCCAACTGGATGACCACTACTCTACATTCTGAGCCACAGCTGCTCAGAGATGTATGCAGAGATGTGGGGATTAGAGATGTGGCTGAATACTCTTAGTCTAGTTTTCCAATCGATGGTTAGGCAAGGCTGCCCTTTTTTCTGTCTGTTAGAGTCTACAGCAGACTGGCAAATAACTCATAATCGATCATGTTCATTAACTCATACTCTTCACACCCTTCCAATATGTCAGTCTGCCTTCATCTACAAAGCAGAGGAGAGCTTTGTTTGTCTTCCCTCTTCTGTCTTTCCTAGGTGCAAAAAACAAAACTTTTAAAGTTTGTTGTAAGTGTTAACCCTCTGGCCTTGTTCGTTTTTACTACCCTTTCAGCTTGCTCGTGGCCAAAAATGGCCACCAACAGATTGAGTCTTTAATTTTTGGGATTGTGTATGTTTTTTGATGCTTTTACTGCATAAAATGTTTAACTAATATCAGTTCTTGTCATAAGTACAAAAAAATAATTCATTTTTAATTTTTTAACCCCTCAAATGCCAATTTGTTTGCACAATGCGCTTGTTGGAAAACTACCACAAAAATGATCACTGCCTATCTTCTCAGTGCTACCGGTTTATCTTGTATTATCAATAACACAGTCTGAGATATGTAACTGTTTAACAACAACATTGATTATTATGCATTGTTATTTTTGTGCAGGGAAGGCAAAGTAGAAAAAACTCCCTCTCAGCTTGTTCGTGGCCAAAAGTGTCCACCTCCTGTTTACATTTTCAAAATGCTATAAAACTAATATATATATTGAAAAAATTCCATTTTTTTTACCAGTTTTTTAAATTTGCATCAGTCCTGGTCATGAAAACTAAAATTTCATTCAAATTCTGAATTTTAACCCTTTAAATGCCTATAAGATAACATAATGCTGATGATTTATAAGGGAGAATAGCATTAAATCACCATGTTTTTGCAAAATAGTACATGCTACCTGTATTATTCTTTAACCATCATTGCAGCTTAATGTGTGTCAATAATAAGTAGTATCAATGATTTTTATGCTTCATTAGTTGTTTGTGCAGTGGCAGAAAAAACATAAAAACTCCCTCTTAGCTTATGCATGGCCAAAAGTGTCCACCTCCTGTTTGCTTACAAAATGCTATATACAAACACTATATACTGAAAATATTTGCTCCTTTTTTCAACTTTGACATCAGTCCTGATCATGAAATCCAAAATTTTAATCAATTCCAGAATTAACTGGGTTGTTTTCCCATGTAAATCTCCATGCTCCAGGCATAGGAGGTTGCCACATCACAGGTGAACCAGATTTTAATGCCATACTTTGCAGGCTTGTTGGGAATATATTGTAGATGTCAGTGGTGTGAATGGGGGGGTGGGCAGTGGCCTAATTGTTGGAAAATGCACACTAAAGTGCCCTCTTGGGTGCCAAAATGCGTGCTAAAGTGCCCTCTTGGGAGCCAAACTTGCGCTGAAGCACCATCTTGGGAGCCAAAACGTGCACTGATGCGCCCTCTTGGGAGCCAAAAAGTGCGTTAAAGTGCCCTCTTGATTGGCAAAACACAACAAACTGCCCCCTTGGCTGGTTAAAACATGATAAACTGCCCTCTTGGGTGACAAAATCAGGCACTAAAGTGCCCTCCTCGGAGCCAAAACACGCGCTACTGTGCCCTCTTCAGTCGCAAGAACTTGCTGTATGTGCCCTTTTTTTGCCTTTCGCCCCTGCCTTTCAAAAGGTCTGTGCACGCAACTGGTCGAAGTCCACAATGACCTATGAATGCAACAAGCTGCTTGTCAACACACACACATCAACCCCCTGGATTAAATAAGAGGGGTAGGCAAGCAACCCACTTTTCCCACAGGATGCGAAATGCAGCGAGTTTATCTTTCCTGAAGCGTCCTAGGTGGGAGAGCCTGTCATCAAAGCAGATGTTAGCGCTGATCTGAGTGAAGCTGTAGAGGGGCATCGTGGCACAAAACGTGGCCCGTCCTGTCTTGGCATCCCACATGCCATGTGTTGCTTCATGTCTTGAGCGGTAGACGCCAGCCAGAATCAGAATCCCAATGTAGACTCTCATCTCCACTTCATCCACATTCTTCCAATCCTCACACCTTCGCTTTCCATGCAGGTTTGTGTTGGTGCACAGCAGCTGAATGATCTCCTCTGTAATAAAATGGTCAAAGGCAGACCTCAGGTTGCTGATATGGGCAACTGCATACAGGGTGGGCCCTGGGGTGAAACCAGTGGATACTGGATTGTGGTGCAGGGTCTCTTCAGCAGTGGGAAACCACATTATTTTCCCATGACCTGTGATCCTTTTTTTTGGAGAGCAGCTATTTGAGTATGTAAAGGCTATTGTGTAGTTGTGTGTGGCATTTTTTATGAGAAGATCAAAGTTACAGGTGTTTTCAACCTGTGCATCACAGCCAGGTTTGCCTTGGAAACTCAAAGCTCAATAACCTGTACCAAGAGAAATTCACCGAAACTTGTATGGTATGATACACTGTAATTTATGTCACTTTATCTTGCTAATACTAATTTTTTTTTTCATGCACAAACACACATCATTACCTGACATCCTTTGGATCACACCTGTGTCAAAACTGTGTCATTCATTTGCTCCATTGGAGTGCAGGAAGCCATCATACGCCCCTAGTGGAAACTAAGAATATTAACTGAAATTGCTCCCTTGCCCAAAAATGGACAAATGACACAATCTGGTAAAAAACATTAAAAACTAACATTTTCAAGTGTTGAGTTTAGAATGAAAGCCATTTTACCTAAATTATATGATTTTATACTGTAATTCTCAAGGAATTAAAAAATGTTGTTTTAATGGGTTTCAATTGGCCAAAAGTGTCCACGATAGAGCCATAAGGTACAATTGTAGATACACAGTATAATATTGACATATTTAAAGAGCAGGTTTTTAAAATTGAAAGATCAGCCAAAAATCCAGACCCTTGGGAAATATCATTCCATATGCATTAACACAGCTAAAATGATCAACAAAAAGGAAGTGAGGTGGACACAAATGGCCAGCATAGAGTCCAGAGGGTTAACCACATGTGCCTACCCACCCTCTAATTTTTTAGCTTTGGCATCACATCGAATGTAGCACAAGATTACTCGGCAGCCAGTCCAGCCAGTATCAGTGAGTGAGTTACTCAGAAAATGCCAGTGTATGTTTCATATATGATCATTTAGAGAGTGAGGCTCGAGATGAAATAAAATACCGGCCCCGTGCCGAACGAGAAGATCCTGAATGTGTCTTTGCTATCTTGAAAGAATTGTATGGGTGCCCTAAGTCTTATATTTCATTACAGCAAGACTTTTTCTCCAGGAAACAGTTGGCAGGTGAATCACTCCAAGAATTTTCTCATGCGTTGCAATGTTTAATGGCAAAAGTTGTTGCAAGCTCTCCCACTAGAGTTCCTAATTCTGACTTTCTGTTACGTGACCACTTTGTAGAACATGTCAATAACTCTGACCTGCGTAGAGAGTTGAAGAGACTGGTCCGTAATGACCCTGACCGAACCTTGCTGGACATTAGGTCAGAAGCTATTAGGTGGGAACGCGAGGGAGGGCCAGTTAGTAAGGGTAATGGTCACCCTATGTCTGCTTTCTGTGCTACACAGAACACCAGCCTGCAGCCTAAATTTGACTGTTCACAGGTTAGCTCCACTTCTTCACAACTGGCAGCTTTAACAGCTTTAGTACACAAGCAGCAGGAGCAGCTAAACCAGATCACCCAGACACTAGCAGCCATGCAGAAACCTCCAGCACCCCAGTCCAGCCGCCTAAATAGTGTTGTCTGCAGACGATGTCAGCGTCCAGGCCATTATGCTAGGGACTGTGAGAATGAGCGCGTTCACCCTCGTCTCCCTTCCAGCGTCAGCGCCTCTCAGGTAGCATCCACTAGCCCCCCACAGATGGAAAACTAGCTCCCCCTAATGTGCAGAGCCAGACATTAGGTGGGGACACGCAAGGCCCAGACCATGGTGTAATTGATGCTGTAGTAAAAGAACGCCTGATTGCTCCCTCTCCCCAGGTAGTCATTAAGTTGGCAGGTGTGAATGTTAAATGTATTCTTGATACAGGGTCCATGGTTTCCACCATCTCAGAGAGCTTCTTCAGACAGAATTTTCAGGATAAGTTAAAGTCCTGTCACTGGTTAGAGCTCAGAGCTGCTAACGGGTTGGAAATTCCATATTTGGGTTATTTGGAACCAGATGTTGAGGTGCTCGGCTGTCTAATCCCCAGGCGTGGCGTTTTGGTGGTTAAAGATCCACCTGCACAAGTAACCCCCCCTGAAGTGCCAGGCATCTTGGGTATGAACATTATAAAGGGATGTTACCAGGGGCTCATCCGTCAGTGTGGCCCTGAGCAGTTTGACCTCTCTGTGGTGGTGGAGCCATCCAGGCCCTGGCTGCCAGCTTTTCAGTTCTGTCAGCAAGCAGAGGTTCAGTCTTCTCCTTCACGCTCCTCTTTAGCCAGGTTGAGGGGTAGAAAGCGGGTTTGTATACCTGCAGGCTCCACTAGGATTGTAGCTGCTACCTGTTCTGCTGTGTTTGGTACCCCAAGGTCCATTTTGGTTGAGCCATTGAGTCCTGACTACTGTATGCCTGCTGGCCTGTTGGTGTCTTCTGCCCTGGTACGTGTTGTTCGAGGCACTGCCTACATACCAGTAGTTAATGTGGGAGTGACTGCAGTTAGCTTTAAGCCTGTCCCATAGGCCTGTTGGCGTCAGCAGAGGTGGTGAGTCTTCCTCCAGGGCTGAGTGAGTAACAGGGCGAGGAAGGGTGTGTTACTGCAACCATAATGTCTCAGACTGCAGGGGTAAGCTCAGTCCAGAAGGAGATCAGGGACCTTGACCTATCTGTACTCCCTGAGGCAGAGCAGTGCAGGGTTAGAGCATTGTTATTAAAACATGAACCAGTGTTTCCTGCATTTGAAGGTGACCTTGGTTGTACCACTTTAATATGTCATGACATTCCTCTTTTAGACGACACACCTGTGCGGCAGCGGTACCGATGTTTCCCTCCTTCTGAGTATGAGGCGGTAAAGGCACACATACATCAGCTTCTAGAAACCCAGGTAATTAGGGAGAGCAGTAGCCCCTATGCCTCACCCATCGTTTTGGTGAAGAAGAAAGATGGCAGCCTGCGGCTATGTGTTGATTATCGCCTGCTTAACAAGAAAACAAGGAAGGATGCTTTCCCCCTTCCCCGCATTGAGGAATCTTTGGATGCATTGTCTGGAGCCAAGTGGTTTTCCACAATGGATCTTGCTAATGGTTATAACCAGGTACCTGTGACCGAGAAAGACAAGTTAAAGACTGCATTTTGCACACCATTCGGGTTGTTTGAGTTTAATCGTATGCCTTTCGGATTATGTAATGCCCCTGGGACATTCCAACTACTCATGGAGCGAATGTTTGGGGCACAGCACTGTCAGACTCTCCTGTTGTATTTGAACAATATAATTGTCTTCTCTTCCTCTGTAGAGGAGCACCTGAGCCGAATGGATGTTGTGCTGAGCCGTCTGGGCCAGGAAGGGCTCAAAGTGAAACTGGAGAAATGTAGGTTCTTCAAGAAGGAGGTGCAATACCTGGGCCACCTCATCTCTCGAGAGGGAGTGTCCACCGAACCCAGTAAGGTCTCTGCTGTGGCTGACTGGCCACATCCCACCACTGTCACTGAGCTGAGGTTGTTCATTGGCTTTGCAAGTTATAATCGACGATTCATTGAAGGTTTTGCTAAGCTGGCTGCCCCGCTGCACAGACTGGTTGCTGAGTTGGCTGGGAGTAAGCCACGAAGAGGACGGGGCCCGCTGTGTGGAGAGGCATGGTCGGCGGACTGTGAGGGGAGCTTTACCGAATTAAAGGCGCGCCTAGTAAATGCACCCATCTTGGCCTTTGCTAATTTCTCCCGGCCTTTTATTTTAGAAGTCGACGCCAGTCACATTGGGTTGGGAGCTGTCCTGTCACAGGAGCAGGAGGGACGAGTGAGGCCAGTTGCCTACGCCAGCCGCAGCCTGCACCCAGCTGAGAAGAACTATAGCTCCATGAAACTGGAGTTCCTCGCCATGAAATGGGCGATGGTGGAGAAGTTCAAGGAGTATCTGTGCGGTCACAATTGTGTTGTGTGGACTGATAATAACCCCCTGAGCCATCTAGAGACAGCTAAACTAGGCGCTGCAGAGCAGCGCTGGGTGGCCGAGCTATCGGCATTTGACTATTGTGTCCTGTACCGACCAGGCCGCACTAACAAGAATGCCGATGCCCTCTCCAGGCAGCCAGCTGCTGGGGTCCAGATTTTTGAACAGATGCTGCCTGGCACCGCTGTACCACCGGATATCCAGGGGGCTGCTGGAGAGCATCAGCATATAGGTGTGCAGGCAGCGGTCGTTGCCCTCCCCTCACGGTCTCCAGCTGATCTCCAGGCACTCCAAGCAGGCGATGCAGCTATTGGGGCCTTCCACCATTTCTGGAGTGACAAGCGGGTGCCGAGTCGCGCAGAAAAAGAACATCTAAGCCCTCAGGTGCGTGGTCTGGTGCGGCAGTGGGACCGTATTGTGCAGAGAGATGGCTTGCTGTATCGCCGGCTCTTCCGTCCTGACGGTGGGGAAGAGATCCTCCAGCTTCTTCTTCCTGAGTGTCTGAAAGAGGAGATTCTCCAACAGCTTCATCAAAATCATGGGCACCAGGGGATTGAGCGGACATCACAGCTGGTGAGGCAGCGGTGTTACTGGCCGAGGATGGATCAAGACATCAGGAACTGGTGTCAACAGTGTGAGCGCTGTATCCTGGCGAAGTGCACACAGCCCCAGGCCCGGGCTCCTATGGGTCATCTATTAGCTGCAGAGCCCAACCAGGTCCTTGCCATTGACTTCACTCTGCTGGAACCGGCCCAGGATGGACGGGAACTCGTTATGGTGATGACCGATGTGTTTTCAAAGTTCACCCAAGCTGTACCGACCCGAGACCAGAAGGCTACTACTGTGGCTGAGGTATTGGTGAGAGAGTGGTTCCATCGCTATGGAGTTCCAGCGCACCTCCACTCTGACCAGGGGAGGAGCTTTGAAAGTGCTTTGGTTCAACAGCTGTGTGAACTGTATGGAATACAGAAGACCCGGACCACCCCATACCATCCCCAGGGCAACGGACAGTGTTAGAGATTTAATCGGACACTGCATAACCTACTGCGCACCCTCCCGTCTGACCAGAAACGCCACTGGCCCAACCATCTTCCCCATTTGGTGTTTCATTACAACACCACCCCTCATCAGTCAACGGGTGAGTCCCCCCCTTTTCTTATGTTTGATCAAGAACCTCATTTACCTGTCGATTTCCTGCTGGGCCATCTCCCTGAGCTGACAGCAGGGAAGGTGTGTGACTGGGTGGCAGAGCATCAACGTCGGCTCCACCTGGCCTTCGACTGTGCCAGGGGACGGATGGAAACTGCCGCCAGACGGAGGAAAGAGTGGCATGATCAAGGAGCACTGAGTGAGCCACTGGAATTTGGTCAAAGAGTCTACCTGCAGGACCATGGCGTTAGAGGGCGCCGTAAGATCCAAGATGTGTGGAGCTCGACAACCTATCAAGTGGTGAGAGCGCCAGAGCCAGGTGGGGTCGTCTATTCCATTGCTCCAGTGCATGATTTGACTCAGGTGCGGAGTGTGCACCGGACGATGTTGAAGCCGGCTTTGACCCTGCCTCCTGAGTGTCCTGAGAAGGGGCCGCAGGATTCCTCCGAAAGTGCGTCGGAGATCAGTGAGGATGAAGGACTGTGGGTGGATCTGAGGGAACCAGGCCAGCATCCACCCACTTCAGTGCAGCCAAGCTCCCCACCAAGAGAGCACGCAATTTCACCTCCAGTGGCAAGAGAGGCCTCTGTCCCTTCCCCTGTGCCAACAGGAGCATCCAGCGGCAGCTCAGCTGCTCCCAGGAAGTCTTCCTGGACCACTGCAGGCCAACACTCAAACCTCCACCGCCTTCCAGGGCCTGTAAGGGGTGAGGCAGACAGGGCTACTGCTTCTCAAGTAGTGGGTTCTAGTAGTATGGCTGCAGCCATTTTTAGACCGTGGTCTTAATACGAGTAGTTTCAGTGTGTAGATTATCAGTGGGTCACTGATAAAACAAAGGGGGGGAGGAATGTGACCAGATGGTTTATATTCTGTATGCATTTCAGTTATCTGGTGTCCCTCAGTCTGTTTAATTGACAGCAGGCATGGCGATCGCGGCAGGTGTGCGACACGCCCCTTACCGGCACCTGTAGTGCAGCCGCGTCCTCACCCGCTAATGCGGGGCGGTTCATATACCCCCCCCGGTCGTTTAGTCCGTCTCTTTCCTCTGCCGAAGCGGGCCGGGGTGGTGTGTATGTGTGTCCCCGTTTGGTTAGCTGCTGTTGCCGCCGTAGCCGCTAGCAGCTACAAGCACTGATGTGTGCGGGACCCAGGTAACCAGTGCTATAAGCTAAATGCTATTGTGTCTGCTAGTGTGGTTAGATGTTGTCACTAACAGTTGACTTTGTTTTCTTTTAAAGCTTGTCTGGCGTGAGGCTGCTGTTTGCTCTGCCTTGCCTCTAACTTCTTTTCTTTCTTTGTTTGCCTTGCCTTGCTAGTTAGCCTGCAGGAAACAGTTGTTCCGTCGTCGTATAGACATTCTCTTAAAGTGTAGTTGAGTTCACGTGTGCTCCGCCCCAATCCGATTGCGAGACGTTAGTGGGGGTGGGAGGGGTTACTGCAGCAGCTATAGTGGAGGACCTGCCACATTTATACCTCTTGTATGGTTCCCCCCCCCCTTCCGTTTTGAGTTGCTGTGATTTGCAAATATATTGTTTTGTTTCTTCTTTTGAATTATTTGAGTGCAGGGACCTCTGCCAGAGCTAGCCGTGGTGTACTGCCTTTCACTTCCTAACTGAACCACTGTATTGGTGTAGGTGGAACATCACTTGTGTTAGAGATTAAAGAAAATAACGATATAAATGTTTTTGAGACATAACTTGATAAATGAAATTGTTTTATTGTGAGTAATAAAGTTTGTTTAATTATTTTACATCGTGCCTGTATTCATTTGTGTATGAACCTATGTATGGGTGGTTTTTGGGAAAGCCTCAGAGAAATTAAAGTTAAAGGAGTATACTCTTTAGGTGCAAGTCCTAAGGTGGCGTCGTTGGTGTTATATTGATTCTCTAGATCTGCCACTCGCAGTTCAACTGGTATCGCCACACCAGCAAGTTGTTGCTCGAGAATGCTTTGTGCAAGGTACCTGAGCTTTATGCAGCCGCCCCCGATCCATCCTACACCCTTGGTGCCACGCAATCCATCCCATATTCTCTGACAGGAGTGTTTACCTGCTGGCCGCAGCAACCAGAGAAAGGAAGTCCTTGGAGCTATGAAAGCCCTGCTCCATTGTTGGCTCTTAAGAGATGTGATATGTACATGAGTCAGGTAAAGCTGTTAGCATCAATGTTAAAATGCCAGCAGTCGGCTGCATGAAAGCAAAAAGCAGCAACAGATCTGAAAGTAAGAAATAAGACTTAAAGGTATGAGATCTTGATAATCATGATGTAACTATATGAGAATACGAGGTATATAAGAGTCACAAATAACTTAGTAACTAGTAAAATTGTGTAAAAACAGTAAAATGCTATTTATTTTCATTGTTTTAGGGAGTGCCCGTTTTTTCAATGGCATATTACTCTGAAACCCGAATAGTATGAAAAGCCTTCATTGCTCCAAAGGCCTGACATTCCAAAGTTAGACAATCTTCCCATAGTTGTTTGCCTTGAATAGCTTTGTGTAATTGGATGCTGTACTGACACCAGAGGAAAGTAGAATAACTTGCCGTGTTTAGTTTTTTTCTAACTCTCACAGTCAAGGTCATTATTGTCTCTTTTTCATGCAGCAACAGAGGGTGGCTGTGGCTCAGGAGATATACGTAGCTGTTGTCCACCAACTGGAAGCATGGTGGCTCAATCCCCAGCCCCTGTAGTCTTTACAAAGATACTCAACTCAAAATTGCTTCTGGTGGGTTTGCAGGTAACTGTGCCATAAGCAGTTATGGTCCTGATGAGCAGGTCAGCGCCTTGCATGGTAGCCTCTGCCACTGTGAATGTTGACTTGTGTTGTAAATATAACTCCATTCAATTTACAGATTCATATTGAAGAGTTCAATGTGAAATAACAAACTTATTTGCAATTTATTTTGATAATGACACGTCATTTTTTCTATCGATATATATATTGTGAACTAATAATGCAGCCAATGTCCCACAACTACTTTACAATACAAGTCATACACAAACAGTTTAAGGTGTAAAGCTAGGGTGTGAGGGTTCTGTGTTTTGGTGTTTTTGCCCTGCCTGTTTTTTCCCTGCCTCTTTGTTCCTCCCCCTCTGCAGGGCTTGGCTGACGGGGCTGACGAGGCACACCTGCAGCCATTCAATCAGTACCACCTCTATATATACACCTTGTCTTGGCCCTTCTCCCCTGCCAGATAATTCCGTCTTGTCGGTAGAGCTGACCTTCCTCTCCTAGTGAGTTTTTGCTGCAGTCTTGCCAACTAGTGCTGACGTTTTTCTTTGTGTGTTTTTTCAGTTCTTCGTACCTCGCTGCATTGTGCCTGAGTTCCTGAGTTTGCCCTGAGCTGCCTCGTTGCCTGAGTTCCTGAGTTTGCCCTGAGCTGCCTCGTTGCCTGAGTTCCTGAGTTTGCCCTGAGCTGCCTCATTGCCTGAGTGCCTGAGCGTCTTCTGGCAGTGGAGTTCCCCCCGCATGCCTTACCAGCCACTAGTTGCTTTTACTTGTGGAGCCCCTTTGTTAAAATAAACATTTTTGACGCACCTATCCAACCTGCCTGCCTCTGCTTTAGGGTCCAGCTGTCAGTAGGCCCGTAACATAGGGTCTGTAATGTTGTTCAGAAACACATTTTGTTATACTGGGTGAAATGATCCTGCTATCGAAAATAATCGGACCTCTGTGGCAGCTGTAGGACTGAGAAAAAGCTGACCATCTGTGCCATCCGGCCCGGATAGCACGGATTGGTCAGATGCCTTCATGTCTCGTTCTGTCCCTCCCTCCTCCATGCGTGCACACTGTTGCCGGAAATATTCAGCACACTCCTCTGCAGAAATACGGAGTTGCAGGAGAAGACGTTCATTTGGTTACAATGGCAGAGAAAATGCAGCCAGCGTTACTTGTAACAGCTCACAAGGGCAAGGAAAGGCAAGGAAAAGAAAGCCTGAGGCAGAAAAGGCTGCGACGAAAAAGGCTCTGGAGAAAGAAAGAAGTCGGACCGAGTCAACATCGGTGTGGCGTTTGAGCGGTGGAGACAACTGGGGCTTGTGAAGGGCTTGAAAAGTGATGCAGAGGTTGCTCTCTTTCTGTTGGACAGGTAATTATTTGTTTTGTTTCAGGGGGATTTGTTATTTTCATGAAATATGTGAGGTTTGCCAACTTGGCTACGTTTGTAGCTCGTATTAGCCCAATGCTAACGTTAGCTTCTTTGTGTGTTTTTAGCCATGAGAATGGCTAATGAGTCGGCCCAGTTTCCACTGGATAGGGGTCCGCTGCATTGCGGCTCTGATCCGGTTTTGCTCCGCCTTCGGGCAATCCGCACCGGTTGCGGTTTGAGTCCGCCACGGGGCAGTACGGTAGACAGCTGGCCTCACGATGTGTGCTGGTGTCAACACGGAGTGTTTTATTTTGAAAAGTAACCGGATGTAGTTTGTTATTTTGGCGTTACAGGTTACAGCAACACTTAAAGCTAACTGCTTTATTTTACTAGAAATAAATTCACCTGTATCTCACCAACATTGTGTTTGCAGCCAAATGTACACTCGATTAAACGCAACATCACATTAACTTCCAATCTTAACAAGATCATAACCTAAAAAATAATTGATAGCAGGTTAAAGACATATATAATAAGCCTATACAAATTATATAATGTTATTTTTTGTTTCTTTGCATAGCAAAATCATGCATAGTGTCATCAAAGTCCAATGTATTGGTCAGGTTGCTTTCAATTGCCATGAGAGAAAGTTCCTTGAAGCATTTTTGCAGCAGCTATATTGAGCAGGATACATCTTTGCATAAACACAAGTAGCTCATACAATGAACCGTAGTCAAGGCACTGTACTCTTGTGTTCACACAAATCAAACGATATCTGGCTGGCAGTAGCATACTACATTGGCCTAGCAAGTCTACATTGAATTTCTTTCATTTTATTCATTTTTGTACTGTGGCTGCTCTTGATAGCACACCAGGTCAGAAAAGGTGCTTTTTCAGTACAAAACTAAGTTCTGTAATAAACTAAATTTAGCTTTGCGATTTGGAAACTTCTTTCAGTAGGATTCCTTAGCAGGACAGACTTAGCACTCCCTCCCCTCTCCACTTTCACTCATCCTGTCAAAGATGATTGGCATTCTAAGTCATCTGTGCTTAAACATATCTAACTTTGCTTGAACAAGATTGCTTTAGAGGCAGACCAGGATAACAGTGATAGAATAAGAGATAGAATAGATAGAACACACACACACACACACACACACACACCCCAACACCAAGTCATAAACCTGTGTATTTCATAAACGCTCCAATCGGGAAGAATTTGGCCGGTGCTGTGCTGTTTCTCGTTAACAGTAAATAGCGTCACTGGGTCCTGAAGGTGAAATTACACTATATCATGGCTGAGAGCTCATTAAAAATGGATATGAGTGGTTGACTAACAGTAGCTCCCAGGCTGGAAAGTGTCAACGGGCCTGCCGCTTTCCTTCCATGTTGTAAAAAATTCAAGCTGATGTGACACAGCGGGCACGTTGGTGCCAGACATGCACTGTGATTTATGCCTCTCATTTCCAGTAGGGAACATTTTAAGTGAAAGCACAGGGAATTTGCCAATTTTACAGCAAGACACTGCAGAGGAAAAAGTACAACAGTTGTATACTTGGAGAAATTCTCAGCATTGTTGGGAGGAGAAACAAAGGTGCTTGAATGCAGCATCTGTCAAGAACATGCTCACAAATTACCAGTTGGCACACGTTGACTAGGATCCAAGGCCGACTGCCACATGAAACAAAACAGCAATACAAAAGAGAATTTATGTTATCGTCATCTGAATAGGTTGTGGCTTAATATACAAAACAATGAAGGACATGAACCTGAAGTGTTGTAGTTGTCAGGGTTGTTAGTGGAGACAGCACACTACTTCCAGTGATACATGACATCATCAGTTCTAAAAGAGATAAAACAGATAGCACATTCAGTACCTTTACTAAGCAATGATGACAGCAAGCTAGCCGTGTGGCTCCAGGGGTGGCAGTGTGGGTGAGTCAGTAAACCACTTTGTTTAGTTTGAACCACTCAACTATTGGACGGATTAAATGTGGGCTTATGCTAATATATGTTATGGTTGTGACTTCACACTTCAGACCATGTCTACCATGTCTAATATTTGAATGTACTGTATGGTGAACACAGTCAAATTCACCTGGTACACATCAGAATGTTAGCATTGATACGCTGAATGTGCTAGCATGGTGACTTAACTTAACTTATGCTAACACATATCCCTAATGGAGTGTTCCCACAGAAAGCAAATATTTTATGAGGTGTGATTACATACATTTTTAATGCCAAAATGCACAAGGCGGTGCAAATGGCATGACTGACAAATGAATGCAAATTATGCAAATGATACAACAGGAACATTGGCACTCACGCCCTGTGTGTGTGTCATAAACAGTCATAAACATTGAAAATGAACGGTACAGATTAAAAAAACACACTTTGGTCTAAAACTTCCACCAAGCGCTATTTTTCATATATTGAATTTCATTGAAATTAGAAGATATTCCCAACGATGTCTACAGGGAAAAGGTACAGGTGGTCTCCATCTCATTGCCTGCACACACACACACGCACACACGCATGCACACACACACACACACACACACACACACACACACGAAAGAAAACAAAAGAATAAATCATGGACAGATGTTCTCATTCTTGGCGAGGAGTCTGCCCTCATTAATCAAACTTTATCAGCAGCTATCTGAACAAAGAGAAGCAGGAAACGTGGTGAGAAACGAGGGAGGAGGACAAGAGACAAGAAACAGAGTAAAAGGAGGAGATGGAGAAGTGTTTCTCTCTGCTAGCTGTGTGACTCAGAAGCTCAGAGCAGTCCCTGACCTCCTGCCACCTCAGTGAATTTAATAAAGACGCAGCAGCACCCCAAGGGCATGGTGTTAAATAATGCCCAGGCACACTGAGTACATTAAGATTTAGCATAAATAAGGAACAGTAGAGCGGCGGATGGCCTCTGTGCTGCCATCTCATTAACCCTGTCAGAGAGAGGGAAACGGACAACTCCAAAGGGAAATGTCAAAGGAAAAATGAACGCCCACACGAGGTGGAGGACATGGGCCACTTGGTGAGAAGACCTTAAGATTCGAGTCACATTTCAAAAGTTTCTGAAGAAGGGATTATGATGTAAGAATTGGTTTTCTGCATGTTTTTATGTGCTGAGATAAATAAACAAATGGCATTGACTTCTAAATGTATTTAACAGTAAAAGAGAATATCAGTGATCTGCCTCTGATGATTGCAGTGCTATTGAAAACAGAATGCATGCTACTCATGAAATAATTTACAGTGGCAAAAATATGCCACAGACATTTTTCTGGCTGCATTCTACATGTCTTTAAATCTTCATAAAAGTAACATAATGTGACTATTTAATATGGTCATGATTGGCTATGGCCTTGATGTTAGCTCCAGTGTGTCTCCAGCTCCCAGTTTCAGAAAAAAAAATCACTCTTTGCTCCTCACATTGCCCTGCAATCATATTGAATTTCTCTGACAGGTCTTGTCCAGCTTTAATTTGCATAATGCTTCCAATAACTCTAGTCATTATTTTTAAATGTAATTATATAAAAACACTGAATAATATTGCTGTTGTAGTAAAGTTGAACATGCTGGCTAAAAAATAAGGGCAACGGCCAAATAACAAAGATTAAATTTCATATCTTAAAGAAGCAATATGAAATGTAAGGCCATAATTCAAGTTTAAAACATTAAAAAGTGAATTAACCCTATCAACAGTGTGAAGAAACAACAACACCTATGTCAGTGAAGCTATATCAAAGACATAATGTTAGTACTCGTTAGCATGCTAAGTAGTTATCAAAGTCAACATGCTAACGTAAGCTCCATCACATTCTGTCTCATAATGCCACTTTGTACCACAATAGGTGAATGTATCCAGTAGTTTTCAACTCCCCAGAAAGAGTGCCGGGCTATGAAGCCAATTAGTGGCCTAACCTTGCAATGAAAATGTCATGTGATGCACTTGGGCATCAGATCCATCTGTCTGATAACATTTATAAATTCTAAAAGAGCCACACAATTAAATCATTCTACCCCTTTGAAGTTATCTAAGGGGGTAAACCAGAAATAAATAAAGAAAATAAACTAAAACAATTTCAAGAAGGGAAATACTCTTCCATCTTACAGGAAAATACAACCATAAGGCTTCTGAATTGACATCTTTGCCTTTTACTAAACCAAGACAAGCTTAATTCACTGGTGAACTGATTATTAAACACATTTGGAAACAACATAACTAAAATTAAACTCACCAAAACAGTCACAATCACCTCTGGTTTGGGCAATTCACCAAGAGATGAGTGAAAAGATCATTCACCGGCTGCTAATGTCCTCTCCTCTGTGGCTTCATGCTTCTTCTGCCCCCGCCTGCCATGACTTCTCATACCTAGAGTCATAGTCCTTGCAGCAACCACTGTAGATCACCAACATACTGTATCCCCTGTCTTCAAACATGCATCCGTTGGTATAGCTGGCTATGGCCTGTCCCAGTCTGGTGTCCAGACGTGTTCAATGACTCCAGTTGAGCTGAACCAGGCAAACTCCAGTCAGCCAGAAGGGCCAACTGGCTCCACAGGTAACTGAGCTAATTAGATAACAGTACCTACATCCAATGATAACTAGCAATACGCATCAGATGTCAGTAACTTTTGTGATAAGCTAACTTTGAAATCTGACTTTATTTTACTAATTACACCTATTTTATTTTACTAATTACACATATGCTTTATGTGTATGAATGCCCCATGAGACTGATATTCAGTGTCATAAAACTCAGCAGTAAGACACACCAGTGAGTGCTCACTGTGATCTGGTAAGGCTCAGTGGGCATTTGATTGTGTTAGAGCTCAAGTCACTGGGTGGAAACTAAAATGTCATGGGTTATGAGATTAGCCACTTCTCAGAGGTGTCATTTAGAAGGTTATACAGTAGATGACTACTGAGTGCATGCTTTATCTTAGACATAGACATGTCCAATTCTAATAACAATCACATTAACTGGTAGAAAAACATGCTATTCTCAGCCCTGCCAGCATGTTAATGCACTATCTGCAGAGCTGGCTACAGTTTCACATGAGATAATTGTGTCAAAGAAAAGAAACATGCTGTTTAAAATATGCACAATTAGAAGTTCAACCAAGAGTTAAAGGACTTATTGGGACTGTCATGCTGAGAGTTAGATGAAATGATGGAGATTAATTTTATGTCCTTACACTAAGTATGGAGCACAAGTAAGGACACAAGTATCTTAACAAAGAGCTTTCTTGGCAATATATGCTACTGTTTTCAATCATGAGAATGACAAAGCAAGTATAGTATGGTGTCAGAGACATGCATTTCATTCTTTTTTTTGTTATCAGTGTCAAACAAATGGTAAGAGATTGAACATTTACATATAAAACCTGATTCATGAAAATATCTTACGCAATTTTGTTTGTGTATGTGCAAGATATCAGAGAAACTTCACTTGACATACATACCACTCGGTCATTGGTCGTTGTACATTAAAAACATGGCAGCTATCCTGGAAACGTCATATTTCTCCTTAAATATCTACTGAAACTGGTTCATGGATGACTTAAGAAGTGTGAAACAGACCATGCTGTAACAGATCTGTGTTCTTTTTATGACACCTTTTTTAATTAGTTCTTCGCAAATTTTTGGAGTCTTAACAGGCTCCAAGTCAAGAAGTTATCCAAATGCTCTTCATAGTTGAAGCTTTTGGCTCTAACCTCCAGCTATTGGGTTTAGTGGAGTCTTGTAATAAAATATTTTATGATACCTTCAGAAGCAAAGATTCTGGACAGGTGGCAATTAGGAGATTTGTGTGTGTGTGTGTGTGTGTGTGTGTGTGTGTGTGTGTGTGTGTGTGTGTGTTTGTGTGTTATTAACTACAGACCTGACATCTTCCTAAGAGGCAGGGGCAATTCTAGGATGAGAGCTTTAGGATGAGAGCTTTAGCACCCAATGAGCCCCACCGCCACCACCCACCCTTTTTTCACACAAAAACAAAAAATATGTCTATTGAAAAATAACTTTATCATTTTAACATTGGTTCAACTAACTCCAAAATCTGTTACTGTTTTGCTTGCCACTATTCACTATAGGTCAATGTATTGTTATGTTATTGTTTTCTCACCTGGTTTTTCCTGCATGCTCTCCATTACCCTTTTTCCATCTCCATCTCCATCTTTCTGTCTTTCCCTCAGCACTGACGATCATACACAAATATATTGTAGGCAGGAGAGTCGATGTCAGTTTGTCATAATATAATATATTATTATTACTTATTATTATTGGGTTTAGAAACACAATAATTTTTTTAATCACAAATTCCTTTCACAAGAGAAAGTGTATTCTCCATTGTGGGTTTGAAATAAAAATAAATAAATACAATTAAAAGCAGGGGACCATTGCCTACATAAGTATTTGATGCAACATACAGATAGCTGATTTACATTATCTGTTACTTTAGCTTAACACTTTTGAGAAAAAAACAAAACAAAACAAAACAAAACAAGACAGAGGTCATTATGGACTGTCCCAAGTCTCTCACCTGAATCTGTCTTTTTTCTTTCAAAGAACTGTTGCTGTTACACTTGAGACTCGGGTGAGACCCAAAAGCGGACTCAAGGCGAGAGCAGGTTGTAAGGTTCTTTATTGAAACCGAAGAGCAATCAGATGAGGGAGGTAGCTGAAAGCGGCTTGAGAGCGATGTGGTGGCTCTGAGGGGGAGCAGATCGGGCGGTGCACAGGCAGCGGGGCTGGAGCGTTGCAGCCGGGCTGAAGGGACGCGTAGTGGCAAGTCGCTCGGAGGAGCGCTGGGCTGGTGCGGTGCTGCAGAGGTGCGGCGGTTCGCTGGAGCAGAGTGGTGGGCGGTCGGGCACTGAGGTGGACACTGGAGACAGATTGATATTAGTCTTAATACAGGAAACACTGGAGTTAACAAAGTAACACAGGGACAGAGCCATATACCACTTGTGGTTCACGAAATCATCTGGCAGCAGGCAGCGCGTTGACCAAGGCTTATACACGGGCGCTGATTGTAGATCTGCTGCTGGTGTGTGTGATGGTCCCGAGGCTGCAGCTCCGCCCAGCTCTCCAATGCACCTTTGCAGGCACAAACACACAAGCACAAAAACACAACACCCACACACATACACTGCAGCCCTGTGATCGTGACAGTACCCCCCCCTCAATGGGCACCTCCATTCCACCCAGGTAAGGAAGGAGGACCAGGAGGAGGGATTCTGAGCCGTAACACAGCGGAGGGCGGGCTCTAGGTCCTGGTTAGCCCTCTCTGTCTGTCCGTTGGACTGTGGGTGATGTCCGGACGTCAAGCTGCATGTGGTGCCGAACGCCTTACAGAAGGCCTGCCAGACCCGGGACGTGAACTGGGGCCCCGATCTGAGATGATGTCCGCAGGAAGTCAATGGAGCCGGAAAACATGCAGGGCTAGCAGATCAGCTGTCTTGGTGGCGGAGGGGAGTTTGGCTAGCGGGACATAGTGGACCATCTTGGAAAAACGGTCCACGATCGTGAGGATGGCGGTGTGTCCGTTTGAGGGTGGAAGTCCGGTGACGAAGTCCACCACGATGTGGGACCAGGGACGACTAGGGATGGGCAGGGGTCGAATGGAGACCTTTGGGAGAACGATGAGATGCTTTACTTCTAGCACACACCATACCAGCTGCCACAAACTCACCCACATCTCTGGCTTGACCCGGCCACCAGAAATGTTGGCGGAGGAACTGTAATGTCCGCTGTGCTCCAGGGTGACAGCTTAGCTTAGAGGAGTGTCCCCAATGAAGCACCTGAGAGCAAACCTCCTCCGGTAGGAGTAGGCCATTAGGCGGTCCGGTGCCGGGGTTGGGATGGGTGCGTTGGGCCGTCCCAGGTGGCGGCTCCAATTATCCGGGGAGAGGGCATGATGGGTTCAGGGTCCGTGGGAAGTGTATCATTGGAGTAGATGCGAGAGAGAGCGTCTGGCTTCCCATTCTTAGAGCCAGAGCGAAAAGAGAGGGCGTAGTTGAACCGACTTAGGAAAAGTGACCAGTGTGCCTGGCAAGAGTTCAGCCGGCGGGCTGAGCGCGGGTATTGGAGATTTTTGTGTTCCGTCCAGATTATTTACGGAACCCGTGCTCCCTCCAACCAATGTTGCCACTCCTGTAGGGCCAAAACCACCGCCAACAGCTCTCTATTGCCGATGTCGTAATTTCTCTCTGCTGGCGAAAGTCGGCGAGAAAAGTAAGCGCAGGGATGCAGCTTGTGGATAGCGGCCCTGCGAAAGGATGGCCCCCGCCGGAAGCGACCACTTCGACCACGAACTGGCGGGCCAAGTCTGGATGTTGGAGAACGGGGGCATAAGTGAACAAATTCTTTAATCTTGTGAAGGCTGCGTCCGCAGCGGGGTTCCAGATGAAGGGGGAGTTGGGAGAAGTTAGTTGAGTGAGGGGGGGGCGGCGACACGGCTGACGTCACGAATGAACCTCTGGTAGAAATTAGCGAAACCCAGAAATTGTTGCAGCTGCTTACGGGTAGGCGGTTTGGGCCATTCCTTCACCGCTCAGACTTTTATCGGGTCTGGCTGAATCTGTCCTTGGGCGATGACGAAACCCAGAAAGCTGATCTTAGGGACATGAAATTCACATTTCTCCGGCTTGACGTATAGTTTGTTGTTGAGCAGTCTCTGTAGCACCAGCCTCACATGCGCAACGTGCTTCTCCATATTTTCAGAAAAAATGTGGATGTCGTCTAAATAAACGAAAACAAAATGATTAAGCATGTCTCTTAAAATGTCATTAATCAATGCTTGAAATACGGCTGGTGCGTTAGAGAGCCCAAACGGCATAACAAGATACTCGAAGTGGCCCAGGGGGGTCTTGAACGCAGTTTTCCACTCATCGCCCTCCCTTATGCGCACCAGGTGATAGGCGTTCCGCAGATCTAGTTTAGAAAACACCAGGGCATGGCAAAGTGGCTCAAATGAAGGGTCATCAGAGGCAGCGGGTATTTGTTCTCTATGGTGATCTCGTTCAATCCTCGGTAGTCGATGCAGGGTCGTAGTGTGCCATCTTTCTTTCCCACGAAGAAGAACCCTGCGTCGAGGGGAGACGAGGATGAATGAATGAGACCCGAAGACTTGGAGCTGTTAATGTACTCCTCCATCGCCTCCCTCTCAGGGTGCAACGGCTCGAGGGGAGAATGGCACCGGGGAGCGGGGCTATTCTGCAATCGTATGGGCGGTGAGGTGGCAGAGACAGGGCACGTTCTTTACAAAACACAGGAGACAAGTCGTGATAAACGGGAGGCACTAGTGATAGATCAGGGGGTTTGGGCGCGGGTGGATTCTTCGCCCCGTCTGAGGGAACCGCAGAGCGAAAGCAGTGAGTGTGGCAAAAGGGGCTCCAGCTGGAAATGGTAGCTGCGGTCCAGTCTATGTGGGGGTTATGAAGTCGCAGCCAGGGGAGTCCCAAGACCACCGGGGAACAGGGGGAAGGGATGACAAACAGTTGAATTACCTCCCAATGATTGCCAGAGATTATGAGGGTGACCGGTAAAGTGCGCCGGGTGATCACCACCAGCCTCCGCCCGTCTAGAGCGTTCACAGTTCTGGGACTGTCGAGGGTTTCAATCGGGATGAGAGCTTGTTCAACAAGGGTGCTGTCAATGAAATTATCATCGGCGCCAGAATCCACAAACACCTGGATGGGTATGGAATCATGAGTACACTGGAGCGACGCGAGGAGATTTATGCGGACTAAAGGGCTGGGGCAGGATGATGTTTGGCTCACCAAGGTGCCCTCTGTCAATGGCGAGCCGGACTTTTTGACAAAGCCGGGCAGAGGGCGAGGAAGTGACCAACCTGGCCACAGTAAATACACAGCTGCATCGGTTCCTCCCCACCAGCAGAGGGAGCACTGGGAGCGCCGGAGGGACGTGAGGTGTTCATGTGGAACGGGGGAGTGTGCAGGGACTGACTGGGAGTGGTGATAGACACTCTGCGACTGTTGGAGCTTCTCTCTCTTGTCCTCTCTCTTAAGCGATTATCAAGACGGATAGCCAAGGAAATAAGTTGCTCCAGAGTTGTTGACTCTTCTCTGGCTGCTAACTGATCTTGTAAATTCTCTGACAGTCCACATTTAAAGGAGCTTATGAGTGCAGGCTCGTTCCAGCCTGTCTCTGCCGCCAGAATGCGGAATTCAATGGAATACTCTGCTGCAGACTGAGACCCCTGCCGTAGTGTGAATAGCCTGCTAGCTGCCACAGAACCCTCAACTGGGTGATCAAACACCTTCTTCATCTCTTCTCCAAATGATGCGTGGGATTCGAGAATACTAGAACCCCCCACTGTGCCACTCTACCTCTCAGGAGGTTCATAGTGTAAGCAATGCAGGATTTATCAGAGGCATAGCTAGTGGGCTGTAAATCAAAAACATGAGAACACTGCAACAAAAAACTACTACACGAGCCTAAATCGCCTGAGTAATGTTCTGGTGGGGGCACAAATGGCTCCCTGATGGTGGATGAGGAGGGCAGGGCTTAAGGTGTAGCGGGAGTTTGACTCACGGAGGCAGAGGAGGTTGATGGAGACTCTGGTCTCTGGTTGTCAGAGTTTGGAGGGCCTCCATAATCTGCTGGAGCATTTGGTCATGCCTCCCTACGAGAGCTCCTTGAGCATTCAGCGCCTGGGCGATTGATGCTGGGTCCGCTGGGTCCATCTCTAGGCCAGATGATTCTGTTACACTTGAGACTCAGGTGAGACCCAAAAGTGGACTCGAGTCGAGAGCAGGTTGTAAGGTTCTTTACTGAAACCGAAGAGCAATCAGATGAGGGAGCAAGCTGAAAGCGGCTTGAGAGCGATGTGGTGGCTCTGAGGGGGAGCAGATCAGGCGTTGCGCAGGCAGCGGGGCTGGAGCCCTGCAGCCTGGCTGAAGGGATGCGTAGTGGCAAGTCGCTCGGAGGAGCGCTGGGCTGGTGCGGTGCTGCAGAGGTGCGGCGGTTCGCTGGAGCTGAGTGGTGGGCAGTCGGGCACTGAGGTGGACACTGGAGACAAATTGATATTAGTCTTAATACAGGAAGCACTGAGTTAATAAAGTAACACAGGGACAGAGCCATATACCACTTTTGGTTCACGAAATCATCTGGCAGAGCAGGCGGCGCGATGACCAAGGCTTATAAGCGGGCGCTGATTGTAGCTCTGCTGCCGGTGTGTGTGATGTTCCAGAGGCTGCAGCTCCGCCCAGCTCTCCAATGCACCTCTGCAGGCAGACAAACACACAAGCACAAAAACACAACACCCACACACATACACTGCAGCCCTATGATCATGACAGTTGCATGTCCATTGGTCACTGGCAGGCCACACACACACACACACAAACACAGAGAGAGAGGGAGAGAGTAACGCTAGGAGTTATCTTTCACACATCTCATACCTGTGTGTTATAAATAGCCTATATAAGTATAGACCTGCTGTGTGTGTGTGTGTGTGTGTGTGTGTGTGTAGTATATACTACTACACCTGCATGTAATAAATGTGATGTCATTATTATTGTTGCAAAGCCTGGTTCAGGTTAAATCCTCTGTAAAACACGAATGAATACAGCAAAAGAAAAACATTTAACTTTCTTTAATTGTCTAGTTTGATAGTCAGACAAAACTGAAAAATAACAGATAAATCTAGGAATAAAAACAATTCATTTAAAAAGCCACAGTGAGTGTTTTCACACATACTGCTGGTATACAGTGATAAGTACACACGTTTGTTTTCACTCTGGTCCAAACACCGCACCACTGGCAGGGCTTCAAGTTTCCATGACGACTGACCAGAAAAGACACGCGTGACGCCAAGTTTACATGACTTCTGATTGTTAAAATGAGTCTCAAAGTAACAATAAACTGTAACAACAGGGACACATGTATGTACTATACAGGTACGCAGTTTATTTGTCGCGCTGCTGTTTTTGTTTAATAAACGGACCGCTCCAGTTCGACTGTAGTCGTGCTAATGGCGCTAACGGCGCTAACCGGGCTAATGGAGCTGACTGGTAAACGGTGCCTGGACTCCAGTACTCACTGATATGGTATCGGAATCGGAACAATTCTAGGCAAAAGGTAAGAATTGTGAGACACAGCTTTGGAGCAACTTACTTAGTTGATTCACAACACTACAACCAAACAGTTTCTCACTATGCGTGTGTGTCGCGCTGGATGACGGTCGGGCTGCGGAGCGGTGCAGGTACAGAGGAGAAGTGGCGGGTGAGAAGAGGATGATACCAATTGCTAAGCGGGGGTGTTTTCATTTTCGTCCTTAACATTATACATTTTAAACCACAAACTACAGAGTATGTTTTGGACATTCTTTAACCTTGTCAAAGACGAACAAAACATTTGGAATAACATTTCTTACTCCAAGTTTTAGGGGTGCCTAGCCTTGCCCATGCTAAAAGGCCAACAAACTTTTAATCTTGCTTTGTAGTCTCTTCTGCAGCTTCTGGATGATGCTACCTTTACCATCTCTGCTTATTCGGCCTTTTCTCCTCACCCTTTTTGAATCTGACATCAACATATCTATGTTTTCTTTCAAGATGCGGCAGCCAGATCAATGAGAAGCCTCTTAACCGAGCTGCACTCTCAACATCTGCTATCGAACCATCACATTTTTATTTTTTTGAGTGCCGGTTTCTATAGATGTGTGTATTTTTTGTGTTTGTTTGTGTGTGTGTGTGTTGTGCGTGTATGTGTGTGCATACTTGCCCTCTTGTATACATGCATTCATTAAGTGGAAAGCCTGACTCAAACTGACATTTTATTTTAAGAATGCAGGAAGGGCTTTCAGTAGTAATGACACATTGAGTGCAATTGCCAAAAGCCTGTATTTGAAACGATGTCACAAAAAGGACAATATGATTTATTTTTTTATCTATGTGGAGAACCTGAAAGCCTTTATCTTAGGATATTATAGCTCTTAATGTGAGAGTCATCGTCTCATACTGTTGAAAGTAAAATTAATAAATAATGCGTTTAATGGTTAAAATGTCTTAAAGTTTTTGTTGGAATTTCTCCATGTAATACTTTTCACACTAAATCTACTGAAAACTGTGTTCCTAACTGGATTTGATTTGGAATTCTGTTCCTTTTTCAAAACAGTGTCAAGTTTGATCCTTGTGAGCTACAGCATGTAATTGTGTTTTTAATTTTAATCAGTTTTTTTTTTCCTTTCTTTGACACTGTGCCTCTATATGACAGTGAGCGGAGAGTTGGACAGGAAACATGGAGAGTGAGAGAGGTGGGCTATGCAATAAAGGTCCCCCAGCTGAGAGATGTTTAGGTTCTTTGAGCTGTGGGGCACTCCTACTTGTTACAGTCTTTACTGTACTATTGGTAGTCACTATCTTATCACCAAAAGGAGAACATTCTAAAAAAAATATTTGACTGTGGATGATTTTATGGCAAAAGAAGACACACACCTGTGTTTTCAAAACACTCCAATAGAGCAATGATGTCCAAAAAAACTTGTGGATGACATGCCCTTGCTCTACCTGTCTACACTCGCACATGATCTGCAGAGAAACGCAAAGAGAAAGAGGTATTACGTCACTTTAAATGCACTGATTATGATGTGGCCCCTTCTTCTTAAAGGTCCCATATCTTGAAAACTGACTCTTTCTGGTATTTGGGGTGTTATTTTGGGTCTATGGTGCTGCCACATGCATAGAAACTTTGAAAAAAGACCATCAGTGCAGATTTCTGACAGTGTCTCCCTGCAGTTCCCAGGAGAGCGAGTCAAATTCTGGCCGGTCACCGACGTCATTGGCCAGAACATTTGAATATTCCCACCCACTACCCCCTCCCTTCACCACATGGTGTCTCGTCCCACCAGCTACCTTCCCGGAGATCTGCCATTATGTTATGAAAGCACCATGTCAGAGCGCACGAGAAGTGTTCTGTTGTTGGCCGTAAAGACTAGCATACAACACTCCCTCCTGTCCCAGCCACAGAGGACAGGAGAATGGCATGGATTTATTTATTTTTGAGGGCAATGTCCCAGCTACAGTTAGCAAAAACTGTGTGTGCTAACCGCTTCCAGACTGACTGTTGCTCCAACCTCTGTCAGTACAAGGCAGGAGTAGTCGGGAGACTTTTTCTAAATGGTGGGGTACTTCCAACTTTGCGCAGAATACCTGCAGGGGAGGGACATGCAAGTATACACATAATCAGCTGTGTGTTTCTTTTGTAGGTTAGGGTGAACTTGTGCGTGACATAGTGTGTGTTTTGCCATTGAGAACAAGGTATGGCTAGCAGCTAACTGCTAAGTTAGCTTCTCTGACCACACAAGTAAGTGCTACAGCAGAATCATTCTGTGTAGTACGTTTCTGATCTTGCAAATTATTTAATGCATGACCTAGGGAAATGTCTGAATGTACAAATATTTAGCTGTGTTTAATTTCTAATGTTACACGAACTAATGTTTTGCCACACAGTACAAGCTAATGCTATCCGCTAGCATTCAAGCTAACGCTACCCGCTAGCTACGAGTTAGCAATCAACACGATCTCCACATGCAAATCCATGTCCATCCAGACTCGGTCGGACAAACAGTACGTAGACACACCCGCCGCCGGGGTTTAGGTTTTGGGGATTTTGTGAAATAATGCATTCAGAAATGTTTTTTAAACTGAAATATGTTAGCATAGCCCAGGGCCAAACAAGTTTATGGTTGACTGCTACATCACTGCACAATTTACACTCCAAGCCAACTGTTCTGTGTAATAAGTTCCTTCTCCTGGAGTTTATTTATGAGTAATCCTTTTAATGTTTTATGTAGGTGTTGGCATAGCTATACATGTAAAATAAAGTTGATGTCACTTCTCTTTATTATGTAGGCCAGTACATCATTATAGTTACCTGCTAGCACTACAGGATATTGGCTGCCAGACTGAGCCACCGCAAAGACCATTTGCCTATTTATTGCAATTGTTTTCATGTTTGATTGTCTTTTTACTGTTCAAGACTCTACCTGGCTGCGCTGCATTCCAATAAGAATGCTGATAGAGGACAAGCCACCACATCATCAGGAGATCCTTTTTTCAAACTGAGCTTTCCAAAGTCCAGGAAGGGAGAGTGCAGAGCCAAACCAGTGAGGACAGAGGCGACATCCCCTAAGATTTATAATCTTTATTTAAAACCAACAAAAAATAAAATAAAATAAAAACATGGACACACAGGCATAACACAAAAGGTTGAAAATAAACACAAACAACTAAAATCTGAATTCTTTTAAGATGGTTTTCAAAATAAATAATAAATAAGGAGAATGTATAAATACGAAGTAATTAGGAGAAATAAGAGAAACTTTACAACACTGCAGCACAAGGCTTTTTGGTTCTAGTGCAATTTTCCTGTAAACATTCATTTTTGTTCATTGCACTGCAGACTACGGTGATGCACTGTTGGACCTGATCTTCTAGAAGGTTTTCAAGGACCCTGCCTCATATGTGAACGAGGTGCTGAAACTTATAATCCCTGAAGACCTCTCGGCTCAGTATGATAGACTTGACAAGCTGGACGTTATAGCTAGTTATGTGTCAAGGTTGAACCAAGGAGAGGTTTGAACCCAACATACTGTCCTTCTGCGTCAGGGAACTCTCCCCGAATCTTCAGCACCACGCAGACAACACAACTCTCACTCTCCGCCCTAGAAAGCCCCAGCACCAGCTTACAAAGCTTCTGTAGGCTATATTTGTGAACACAATTCAATATAAAGTCAGCACTGAATGTTCACATCCATCACAACTAGATACTTTCTTTATTATTATTAGGGCCCAAGCAGGGAACCTGCAAGGTCCCTATTGTTTTTCAAAGGATTATTATCATTTTTAGGGCCCGAGCAGGGAACCTGCAAGGTCCCTATTGTTTTTTGAATGATTATTTATTAGTGTGAATGCTAAAGGCATTCACACTATTGTTCTCCGAATTTATTATTATTATTCCATACATTTTTCGGCACACTTCTTCTTCTACAAATCTTGAGCTATTGAAACCATTTAAATATCAAAGTGTTCAGCTTTTTAAGGACATGGTAGCATCTATATTTCTCATTTCTATCTGTTATGCTTTTGGAAATATTCAGCTTTTTCTGCATAATTTTCCCCTTCATCCTTATGGGGATTTTTTCAAAGTTCATTCTCCTACAACTTCAGCATACTTTCAGCAATAGAAACGAAACCGTTCAACTATCAAAATGTTCAGCTTTTTAAGCTCTTTCAGCCTTGTACTTTTCAGCTTTTTAACCTTTCAAGTTTTTCAGAAATTTAGCTTTTTCCCAATAAAATGTAACATTGAATCAAATGGGAAAATCTTCAAATCCTCTTCAAAACTCATCAACTTTCAAACTCTTCTTGTCCCTCATACTTTGAGCTAGAGACACCATTCCAACTTTGATGACTGCAGGTTTTGAAATAAACACAGTTTTAGTTTTGAGGGGTTTTAGCCCGTCTTCTCATTTTAAAATGAGTGTGTATTGCGTTAGCTAGAGTGCGTAACATCATTGCTAGAGTGGGGAGCATCTTCGAAAACTGGAGAAAAAATTCTCTTCAGCTTGATTTTGATCCCACATCTTTTCCTTGACATATACAATATATGCATAGAAATGTAGGAAATCTTGTTGGGTGTCAGCTGATGGTCTTATTTCAGATGTAGGACTTACAGTTTTGGATGTAGAAGCCCGAGAGCACCAAGAAGTCCAGCAGCTGCCCCATAAGCCGCAATGTTAATTTTGAGGCTAAATTTCTGGAGGAGAGCAGACGGTTCCTGATTTGTCTCTCGCTTTTCTGCCCTCATTTCTCACTCTAAAGAAATAAAAACGACATGAGTGCGTTCAGCCATGTCTCCTCTCACTCAAAATATAGATATTTGGGCAATAACCATTACAGTTTTTTCAACAATCGCAGGAGTTTGGGAGGCATTTTCCCGTTCATTCTTATGGGGACATGTTCATCTCTGTCTCTGCTACTTCTCCAGCGTGTGTATCTGAAGAATGTGTGTGTATTGCATGAGCTACAGTGTGTGACATCATCGCTAGAGTGGAGAGCTGCTGGAAAATCTGGAGAAAGAATTCTCTTCAGCTGGATTTGGATCTCACATCTTTTACTTTACATAGACAATATATACATAGAAATGTAGGAAATCTTGTTGGCTTGCTCCATGGTTGCTCCGGCTCCAGCGTATGTGCAGTCATTTCAAGCTCTTTCACCCTTTAACTTTTTTACATTTTCATCCTTTTTTCACCTTTTTAAGCTCTTTCAGCCTTTAACTTTTCACCTTTCGAGCCTTTTTTGCCCATTTTAACCTCTTCCCGCCCTCTTACTCTACAGTTTTTTTCACCTTCTTAAACTCTTTCAGCCTAAAACTATTCAGCTTTTCTGCCTTTTCAGCTTTTGAAAAATTCAGCTTTTTCTGCAAATTCTTGACCATTCTTATAGTTTTACGCATTTTCCAGTACATTCAGCAGATTTATGAAATCGCTTCGGCCTTTAGCATTCACACTGTATTTTCGCAGGAAATGCAATTTTTTCTAGTTTTTATTTTTCTGTGCTATTGGTTTTTGCATTTTTTTGGCTCATCACTCCCATATACTTTGTCGCACATTCAAAAACCTTAAATCCATGTATTCACTGAGTTCTGAAGAATCTCGTGATATAGGCCACGCCCATTTCCGCCTACCGTTTTTTTTGCAAATTTGTGAAATGTCCAAAATCTACTTTTTAAAAATTCTCCCAGGCATTTTCACTGATTTGCACGAAACTTGGCACACAGCATCTGTGGACCCTCCTCACAAATAGCTATTAAAAGAATTTTGATATTCCAAAGAATACTCAAGTTATTAAATAACAACTTCCTGCAGATTTGGTTCCAAGCAGGAAGTGATGTATATCTCCACATCGGTGTAGGTTAGGTTCCTACTTCCCCATGAGCCCCTGAGACTCAGTTAAAAATTCCGGGTGATGACCACAACGTGGCACTCTTTAAATTCAAGTATTTTGTATCTCAATATCGGTTGGGCGGATTAACACAAAACTTGGTACAATTATTTTCAATGCCCTCTTGAGGATATCTGACGAAGGACTTACCGATCCATCACTAGATGGCGCTGTGGTACCAGTTTTTTTTTCATATTTGGCCCTGTGCCCACACCATAACACTTATGGCAATGAAATTCATAGGGGTGGTATAGACTGCCCCCTGTAACTCACACATCAAAACTGACCAGCAGGTGGTGCTATTTTCTACGCGAAAGCGTTTTTAGCCCATAACTCCCACATAATATGTAATAAGTAATAATAAGTATTATTATAAGTAATAATATTACTTTTTTGAATTCCTCCTAGGCAATTTGAGCGATTTGCACCAAACTTTGCATGAAGCATCTGTGGAACCTCCTGACAAAAAGTTATCAAAAGAATTTTGATAGCCCAAAAAACACCCAAAATATAAAGCAAAAATTCCTGCACATTGTGTTCAAAATAGATAGTCCTTCATAGCTTGACAAAATAGTCCAATAGTCCAATTAACACAACAGTGTTGTTCATTCAGTTATGGAATGTGTACACATGTGTACACAATAATCAGCCAATGGGGCTGGGTACGCGGCACACCCCGACAGCAGCATGCATTGACGGGCGTGGACTTCAGATATTTGTCTTATAAATTAATTGTATTTATGTGACTAAAAGCTTACTGTACTATTCCCCTCAGATGTAAAGGTCCATCGTCTGCCTGATAAATGTTCAGTGCATTCTGCAGTGTAAATACATTAAGGCAGACAGGTTCTAGACCAGGACGGTCCACTGTGCATGATGGTTGCTCAGGAAGCTGCTGTAGTCTTTGTTTAACCTAGAAATTATGAAAGGTAAGTGAGTGATAATAGATTAGAGAAAAGAGAAAATGACAACCATGTTTGCCCAGTAGTCACACTTAATTGTGGTATTTCCATACAGCACATATTCTCGTGTTCTGTAGGCATTTGTTCACAATTGTCACAGGAACACCAGACATAACTGAAATCACTTAATAGGCAAATAAAATGACTTGTTAGAATATATCGAACACACACAGAGACATATATGATATGCAGCAACAGCACTGATGGCTTAAACATATTTCGTATAGCGCTAGCTTCATACTTAATGCAAAAATATATGTCAGAAATATCTAAATGTATAGATAGGCATAAATGTAGAATACATCACTTTAGAAAGTCCTCTTCTAACTATACCAGAACTTACCAAAAGGTGGAACTGTGGTTCCACCAAACATTCAGACCAGAATTAAACCAGAATTTGTAATTTGGGTTAATTTCATGTCAGAGCGATGGGAAAAACATCACATTTGAGACCTTCTCATGCTGGTTAAGAATACGTTATTTTGGAAAAGATGAAATTCCAGTTTAACACGTGCCAGGATTAACTTGAAATCAGGTCTTACTGGCTCCTGCTGTAGAATTGGAATGCAAACAGCTTTTGAACAAAAACATTGTGCAAACTTCCCCGCATTGCCATGCACGGAGAGAGCCGAGCGTCACCGGAAGGACCCGAGTCGTCCCGAGCAGCCCCGAAGGCAACTAAGTTACCTTTTGAGGCTGCGCACATCTTCTCTGGTTGTAACAGTGCTGGACCGTGGCTGTCCACGTTGTCGCCTTGTGTTTGGTGTGCGTGAGTACAAAGTGAGTTTGCATCAGTTATTTGTTGTATATTCAGTTCAGTTCTAACGTAGTTTGTGTGGATCCGGACCGGCCACCATGTTGCGATGCGTGCTCTCGCACACAGAATGGTTTATGTAAGATATGTTGCCAGAAGTTGGTTAATATGTTTTTCTTCCTACATACACATGTTCTAAACGCATAATGCTGTTTGGATCGAGTGTTTGGCACAGCGGATGGGTTTTATATCTGACTGTATTTATGTTTGTTACAATTGTGTGTTATATTGTAATGACGTGGTCTGAGGCGCCCCCGTGCGGTGATTATTCGGCCTCAGTTGTTATATCACTGCAGTATTTGGATATGTGTCTGTTTAATCTACAGTCATATTACTTCAGCTTTATCTGTATATCATATTAATATATTTATTGTTGTTTGTTTGTACATTCAAGGAAACCACAACTCAACACATCTTGTACATTGTCCATGTGGATTTAATAAAGAAGGATAAAGGAACTCTCTGGAGTAGCTGCAGTTTTTCTAACTGAGAACTAAGGCCAGACTGTGTACACCAGCATCCAACATACAATATAATCTACGAACATGGTAAATTTACACTTTGACAAGTAGAAGCGAATGCCAGATGTTGATTTCAGGGGTTTGTTATCTCTGGATGGAACGACTGCCACATAAAAGAAGGGCAAAACTGATCCGGTGACCATTTGTTCGTAATTTACAATCAACAGGGCACTCAATTATTAGCACCCCTTTTGTGGAAAAACAGTTGTTATTCGCTCCAGATGCAGAAATGTTGAATCCCTGAGTGTTGGGGAGTCTCTCAACCTGAGGAAGAAGACTTTCAAGTGTCATGAAAGGGGGGTGGAGAAGCGAACGGGGACTCCATTCGTGAGTCCAGCAGACAGCTTCTCCCTGCAGAACCAGTTTTATGGCTATACCAAATGCTCTCCCCTTCTTGCCGGGGCAAAAAAGGTGACACAGGGAGGGGGACCTTCTAGGCCCTTCTTAGGGGGGAGCAGAGCATTGGGTAAAAGTTGAAAACAGACTCCGGCTCGAACATGTACGGTTCCACCGCGGTTTGTTGTCCGGCAGCCATTACTCCCTCAAACTCAGCCATTGCCATGGTCACATGATGCCGTCCTCATGTCTTCCGCCCGGCAGGTTTCAAGAACCCTGCTGTGCTCAATCCTTCAGCTTTTTTCGACCAAAGCATGTTACTAACATTCCATTTAGACATCAAGGAACCATGTCAAGAAGCAGAAATGACCATAATATTGGACCGTTAATGTAGGCCGACTCACGCTGGTTGTTGCAGTATCATTTGGTACCATGTTGGTTTCAATAGGCTCACCTGCTGTTGTGAAAATGCCTCATGGGTGAATTTCTATCCAGAAGGCAAGGTATATGACTTTATATACAGTCTGCTGTCAAATAAAGTTTATAGAGCAGACACAAATTGGAAGAGAGAAACATAAAGACGAGGTGATCTAGTGTGTGTGGATTAAAGTGGACAGTTGAAGCTCTGATTGTCCAGAGGGCCACGCAACAGTTGGGCTGATGAGGAGGGGTTAGCCAAAATAGATTGTATTTCCTTGCATGTATCATAAACTTTAATTTAACAATGTCTGAACCAACCCCAGTTATAGGTTTGCTATATACATCACTTGTATATAGCAAGCATTAAGTTTGGTCTTTTATTTTATTTTTTTTTAAATGCCTTTTATGAATTTAGGCCTCTGCACATTCTCTGCATGTCCATGACCACATATGTCATACAACACATAATACACTGCCTGGCCAAAAAAACTGTCACCACCTGGATTTAACTAAGCAAATAGGTAAGAGCCTCTTATTGGATCATTACTGCATGTGTGAATATTTTTTAGCTGGCAACAAGTTATGTAACCCCAAGTGATGCAATGAGTAGCTTGTCATTTCTTAAACCACCATGTCAAAAGACACATCCCGTGGTCCTGGAAAAGATGTTAGTCTGTTTGAGAAGGCTCAAATCATTGGCCAGAACCTATTAAAATTGGGTTACACTGCATGAAAAGTGGGATTTTCGTCAGTATGCAGCACTGTAGATTGACGTGGAATTTCAGGTTTGTGGCTGCACGCGGCAATTTGCAGGCAACACTGAAAACTGACGTAAATTGTCGGAAATTGACGTGGGCCTTGCTCGGCAGTTGTCCCCCAATGACCCCCCTCCCCCTGATTCTAGGGGAGGCTTTAACATATAAATGAAAATGCTGTGAGCTATACAAATGCAAATCAGGGTTGCAGGGGGAGTTTTACCCCAGGTGACCTTTTTCTAAAAGGTGTTAACTTCATTTTAAGAAAATCTCTGGTATAAATAGATCAGGCTCAGTATAGCCTAATTATAGACCCTTATATTTGAGCTTGAATGGATTTATTTAATGAAGTATTTCTATAATTTCATGGGTTCTGAATGTTTTAAAAGCAGTTGAAAAGTAATTCTTATTGCGTGTGAGAGTTCATGACCTGTAAGAGTTTTTACACTTCCGGGTAGACCGGAGCGTGAGTGACGAGGAAGAAGGAGCGGAGAGTTAATGGCGTCGAGCAGCTGACAGTGGACAGTGTGTGTCGTCAGTGTCGTGTTTTATCACTAACAGACTGAACTGTTGTCGGACGACATGCTGTGAGTGTGTGAGTTGGACTCTCCATCGCAGTCGAAGTGTTTGTGTTTTAATGGACACGAAGCAAGTTCGGCTAAGCTAGCGAGGAGGAGCTAAGCTAGCTAGCAGGAGCTAGGCTAGTGGCCCGGTCATTGTCGAGAGGAGGCCTGCGCGGACCGGAGGAGCTTTGCCAGGTCGCCACGAAGAATGTTGCCGACGGACGGAGCTTCGCTGCCGCAGAGGGACACGGAGGTTTATCGCTGCGAGTATTTGTTTTCACAGACTAACCTCGCCTCATAACAAGGCCGCGACCTCCTGTTAGCTCGGAGCCACGTCTGCAAGTCCAGATTTACACGATGCCGATAATGACGCCATTGTGTGTAAGTAACTGTTACTGTTTTCTCCCTCGTTTAATTTTACTGTGACTTACGTTTCTTTATTCATACTCTCTTTTTAATTGTTTTCCAGCTGCCTGTAAGACATTACGAGACAGTACGCAGGACAACAAACAACCAGATCTTGCATAGCAGGCTGACGCTGTGAGGAGTTCAGCTCGGAGTCGATCGAGGACAAAGAGGGTAAGATTTATTAGATTAGATCCGTTTTTGGTCAATGTGACTATTATTCTATTAAATAATAGATGTGTTGTATCCATACGCAGTGCATCGCACAGTACTGATCGTCTTTAGACCTGATGACTGAGGAGGAAGACGGCACAAGATGGCGGGGTGTCGGAATGGATTATGCGACCTCCGTCCTTTCGCAGCCGGGAGCTCACCGAGCTCTGTGCCACACTGCTGTCACATCAGAGGCGATTCCGAAGTACAGGGCAGCCCACCACAGACGTCTGCAGAAACAGAGACTTCACGGTGCTGTAGGATTTTGGGCCTCTTGTGAGCTTCCCATTTGTTGTGTGGGCAGATTATGCTTTGTACATGCTGTGTGTTTGTGTTTGTGCTAATATAACTCTTTCTTTGAATAAACAACACCTTCCTGGCAAATGTTCCTTTCCTCAGTAAATTCATTAATGTCATTGATGATATCATAAATATAAATAAATGAATAAGTCATATAAATATATAAACATAATATATATATTCCCACCGGGGTTTACATTTATAATGACCCAGGGTGACCAATCACGAGTGATTTTGCTTGTTTATGAGTAGTGGTTTCATCCAATACTGAGTGAGGATATTCAAGCCAGCCCACACATTCTCTGGCCAGGCGTGGTTTTACTTCTATTCATATGCAAATTAGAGCCGTTCGCACCTCCGGGAGCTCCACTGACGTCATGGTTAGTTTCTGACAATTTTGGGCACAGACAAACGCCACGTTCACAGCCTGTAAATTGTCGTTAACTGCCGAAAATTAGGGAGATTTCCGGGCGTTTACGGGGCCGAAAATCCCACTTTTCATGCAGTGTTAAGATCTGTCCAAGGCATTAATAAAAACTGGAAGGATAGTGGGGGAACCATCATCTTCGAGGAAGAAATGTTGTCCGAAAAAAATCCTGATTGATTGTGATAGCGATCACTTAAACGTTAGGTGAAATCAATTCATAGAAAAACAACAGTAGAACTCAGGGCTATGTTCAATAGAATAGAATAGAATAGAATAGAATAATCTTTATTGTCATTGTACAGTAGTAAAAGTAAAAAAATAAATAAATAGTAAAAGTAAGAGCATTTCCACACACACAATGCAAAGGGAACTCAAGGGATTGGGACTGAACAGCGGTTTAGCCTTAAGAAAACCACTAATCAGTGAGGCTAATTGGAAAAAAGGCTTCAACTTGCTAGGGAGCATAAAGAGTGGACTCTGGAGCAATGGAAGAAGATCATGGGGTCTGATGAGTCCAGATTTACCCTGTTCCAGAGTGATGGGCACATCAGGGTAAGAAGAGAGGCAGATAAAGTGATGCACCCATCATGCCTAGTGCCTACTGTACAAGCCTATGGGGGAAGTGCTATGATCTGGGGTTGCTGCAGTTGGTCAGCTCTAGGTTCAGCAACATTATCTGCCCAAAGAATGAGGTGAATGACTGAATGACCAGGTTATTCCATCAATGGATGTCTTCTTCCCTGATGGCACGGGCATATTCCAAGATGACAATGTACAATTCATCGGGCTCAAATTGTGAAAGAGTGGTTCAGGGAGCATGAGACGTAATTTTCACACATGGATTGGCCACCACAGAGTCCAGACCTTAACCCCATTGAGAATCTGGAGAAGGCTTTGTGCAGTGGCCCGACTCTCCCATCAACAATACAAGATCTTGGTGAAAAATTAATGCAACACTGGACAGTTTATTATTATTGGAACACCAATCATTCAAAATTCACACAAATTCACAATCATTATTTTCTGGGTTATCTGTTGACGCTGAAGTGAGTTTGCTACTCAATCAGCATCAAGTCGAGTACACATTGTGTGTTGATGTCCCTCGAGTACACAGGACTGAAAAAACTTGAATTCATGTTCAGCTGTGGAATAGGCCCCACATTCGGTTTCAACTTGTATGTAAGTGGGCTATACCATTGGCTCCCATTTTTCTTCAGCTACTGCTACCAGCACTACGAGAAAAACAAAAATTAACAAGCAGGGAGAAAATTTGAGTTTTAAAATTTTTGTTGGGTGTGCCATACCGCCTGTTTTGACCTGCAATGCTGCGAATCCTGCCTGGGTTTGTTGCATTCTTTCTTGGCTCTCACACCACAGGCAGTCTGTACATTTTGCACTGACCTAGAAGCAGCAGAGAGTGGACACTTACTTAGGAAGCAAATTTACCTCTGACTGCTCCAAAGACCATGTGGGATTCTCAACATACACTGCTGCACCTCCCTCTATCCCCCTCCTCACTAACAACATATTCTGGCATGACCAATGTTTGCAATTGAGTCATGTGATTTTTTTTTGTCAAACTACTTTTTCCAAGATCGAGAACCACCCATACACAAGTTGGCAGCTTCAAGTGTAGACAAGAAAAAACTACAAGAATCAGAATTCCTTTATTTGTCCCACAAACGGGGAAATTCCTTTTCTGACAGCAGCAGAAAGGAAGGACCTGCGATACCTAGAAAGTCATAGACATTTGTTAGGAATTCCCCCTGCAATCCAAAGGACCTGAGCTTCCTTGGCAGATGGAGTCTCCTCTGGCCATTCTTATATGTTGCTGCAGTGTGATCATTCCAGTCCAGTTTATTAATCAGGTGAACTCCCAGGAACCTGTAAGATGTCACGATCTCAAAGTCTGTTCCCTGGATGCTCACCTGTGTGCAGCATTTAGCTGGAGGTGGTTCCGCTGGCACCAGTCTACAAAGTCCTTAATTAGTTCTCTGTAGGGTATGTCGTCCTGTCCCCGGTGCGGCCGATAATAGCAGAGTCGTCAGAGAACCTTTGTAAATGGCTGTGAGTTGATTGCTGGGAGAAGTCTGCAGTGTACAGGGTGAACAGGATAGGGGCCAGGACTGTTCCCTGTGGGGCCCCCGTACTGCAGACAACTGTGTCCGAAACACAGTCCCGTGTCCTCACATACTGTGGCCAGTTGATTAGGTAGTCAAGGATTCAGAACTTGAGGTGTTGATCCACCCCTGTGAGCTCCAGCCTGTCCCCCAAAAGTGCAGGCTGAATGGTGTTGAAAGCACTGGAGAAATCAAAGAACATGATCCTCATAGTGCTTCCAGGCTTTTCTAACTAAGACAGTGATCTGGAGGAAGATGATGGCATTGTCCATGCCAATGCCAGGCTGGTAGGCAAACTAGAGTGGGTCCATAAAAGGACCTACCAGAGGGTGGAGATGGACAAGGACCGGCTGCTCTAACGTCTTTGTCAGGTGTGAAGGGAAACCTGGTTTAACCTATTGAATAATAGGTTCAGGTCGTTCACCCCTGTCTGATCCCCCATAGCCTGAGAATCAGGCATGCCCAACTGGGCGGAGATGTCAGGGCAGACCCAGAGCTCACTTGAGGGATTACATATCTTATCTGGTCTGTGAAGGAATGTCTGAAATACCATGCTAAGCCTGCTACCACCGTGACCTGACTGGATAACAAGAAGAAAATGTCTGGACAGACAGGTGCCTTTCAGGCATGCGCACATTTTGAATTGCAGGTTTAAGAAACTGCCACCATTGAGACTGTTGACTATACCTGTGAATAACCTCCACCATAAATGCTGGGCTAAACAATTCAAGGCCAATAGTCAGTGTGATGTGTCTAACCCCAATGCTTTGTGGATGGCATAGCAGGGGTTAACCTCCTCCTTAAACCCATTGAACCCCTGCTCTGCCTCCCTAAGCCTATAGCTGGGAAACAATGCCCTTATCTGGTTCACTCAACCTGCCTTCCCATTTAGCCCCTCTGCCAGCCACAAATTTGCATGTCAATCATAGCAGCAGATGACATTTAAAAAGCCTGTAAAAGGACCGGTAGGAAATCACAGAAATTAATTGTGAAGCATCTGTGCACATTCTTGTGAAATGCAAACATATGTACAATCACACAATGTGCGCACATACACACACAGACATACAGACAGACAGACAGACACACACACACACACACACAAACACACACACCATCTTCCCCATCATCTCCCACACACACTGTTCACTAGGAATTGTAATTACTTTACATTTCCTTGTGGAGGGAAGACATTACAATAATGGTAGAAATAAGCGTCTCTTGGTGTAATTAACATAAAAGTCTCCCTTTTAAAACAATTACGTCTTTTATTTCATTTCTTTCTGACAGTCTCTCTCTCTTTTTGAGTTCAGCTGGATAGTACAAGCAGTAGACACCATTTCTCTCTCTAAGATCAATAGGAAATGCCAACAGCTATTTGCCTCTGAATAGTGGGGAATCAACACGATATCATACTCCGGCTCTGCATTTAGATTTATTGTTTTCATTTTGCCTTTATTCACTTTGTGTGATTCCCTCTGTCTCTCCCTCCTAACTCCTTCTCTCTGCATTCGACTTCCACAGGAGCAAAAGCAGAGTTATGGAAATTGCCAACAGTTGAATAAGCTGCCAGCTAGCAATTTATTGTTCTAAACGTTCTGAGAATGTTACCGAGAATGTTCTCGTAATGTTTTCAGCTGGAAGTTTTCGTTAAGTTCCTAGAATGTTCGAGGATAACGTTCTCTAAAAACAATCTAAAAATGTTTTGTGATAACCTCCTTAAAATGTTCAGTGACAACATTGCTTGAACATTATGCCCTAATGTTCTTGAAAACATTCTCAGCGGGAAGTTTTTGTTAAGTTCCCAGAATGTTCAAGGATAATGTTCTCTAAAAACATTCCAAAAATGTTTTGTGACAACCAACTTGCATTTGTAAAGCACTTTTTCCAGTACTTGCCACATTCACCCATTCACACACCCATTCATACACTGATGGCGGAGGCTGCCATGCAAGGTGCCAACTGCACATCAGGTGCAATTTGGGGTTCAGTATTTTCCTCAAGGCCACTTCGACAGACAGCTCAACCCAGCCTGGGAGAGCATGGGATTCAAACCAGTGACCTTCGGATCACTAGACGACCTACTGTACCCACTGAGCTACAGCTGCCCCAAAGATCTTCTTCTAAATGTCCCTGAATGTTCGAGGTTAAAGTTCTCTAAAAACATTCTAAAAATGTTTTGTGACAACCTTCTTAAAATGTTTACTAAAAGCCCTGTTAGAACATTATGCCCAAATGTTCTCAAAACATTTTTAGATGAAAATTTTTTAATGTTCCTGGAATGATACTATTTTAGAGTTTGAAAAAAATCTATAGATGTTTTGCAGTAACCTTTCATTAAAATATTTAGACCATCTCACAAACGCACCCTCTCTATTGAGCGGGCTATTTAAACTGCATGAATTTCCCTTCTCTCCCTCTGGCCCATCAATGCTGCTGTTGCCCCGCACAAGAATCATCGCATGCTCTTTCAGCCCACCACCACCCCAGCATCCACCTGCAGGCTCCGTCTAGGGGGGAATATATTTAATCATCACTCCCCAATATCTCATGTAAACATATCTGCGGGGAGTGATGAGGTCAGAGCATAGACGCCAAACTTTAACTATGTTCCGCTTGCAATAAACATTTCAAACGTGAGTTGTCTGACTGAACTCCCATTCTGGCATGCCCCCATGAGGAAACACTGGAGATTAAAAACTGACAGACTAAAACAGTAAAATAACGCAAAAAGCATAGAGGCTAAAAACATGAGGGACAAAAACATAAAAGCATAGAGGCTAAAAATGTAAGGGACTAAAACATAAAAGCATAAAGGCTAAAAACACGAGGGACTAAAACATAAAAGCATAGAGGCTAAAAATGTGAGGGACTAAAACAGTAAAAAAGGATAAATGCTCAGATTAGCACAGTATAAAAAGAATTAAAAAGAATTTTACAAAAGCCTGGTTGAAAAGGTGGGTCTTGAGCCCCTTTTAAAAACCTCAACAGCTGATCCTCAAAGAATCCACACAGTCTTTTAAAAAATGGTGTGGGAATTGGGTCTTATAGGCAGGTTGTCTCTACCTGGAAGAAGACTCGACCAAGTGTCCTCGAATCAACCAGGGCAAAACTCTCCAGTGTTTCGTCGGGTAAAATCAATGATCAGGGTGTATGGACATTTAAAATCTGTTGAGGTAAAAGACTCGATCTGATGTCATTGATTGGTCTGCAAACTCCTCGCGAAGGGCGTCAGTTGGTGTTTTGCAGGATCTATTACAATTTGTGTTTGTCAAAAGGTCAATTGTGGAGAAGAAGATTTTTTGGTTGTTTTTATGTTCATTGATGAGTTTTTGGAAGTGGGAGATTCTTGCCTGTTTGACTGCGTTATTGTCCACGTAAAATGTTATAGTTAACTGTTAACTTTGTTTTTCTCCATCTCCTCTCAGCACTCCCGCAGTTTCTCTTCAGTTTTTTTAATTTCCATATTACTCCATGGGGGTATAGGACTTGTAGTAATTGTTTTTAATAAAAGTGGAGCCACTGAATCCAGCGTTGACTTATTTTATGGTTAAAACTGTCAACAATAAAATCACATGGTGCTGGTAAAATTTCTGCAGGAGTGCTCTGTAAAATCTGGACAAAACTTGCAGCCACCTCAGAAGTTAGGTAGCAACTTCTCACCGTTCTCACTGGGGCATCCCACTGGTCAAAACTGGTGATTGTAAAAAACACAAAAAAGTGGTCAGACACAGCCAGGTCCACAAGAGAGGGTGCACCAATGGGCAGGCCATAGGTTATGACCAGGTCCAAGGTGCGCCCCCTGCTGTGGGTCGGCTGTGTGACATGTTGTTTAAAATCTAGGCAATATAGAAGGTTTAAAAATTCTCTCGAATTCAGTACACACCAGGTTTTAGGCACTGGTAATAATGCCACCTGGTCACCTTCCTTTTGATATTCTCAATTTGTCCTGGAAAAGTAGAGACTAGGACAAATGGACATCAGGGAAGGGGACAAGCATGTCAATTAATTCCCTAACCCTATATCATTTAGAAGATGTTTTGCTACACTTGGATGCTCTCACCAATTTAATGGTAGGCCTACTAGGACTATGTGTAAGAATCAGAATGACACTGATGGCCATTAGGGCAACTGCAGACAGTGACCTTGCACAGGAGCAAGCAGCCAGTGGCCAGACAGCATGGATCTGGCATTAGTTGCTTGTAGCTGATAAAGTCAGTCAAACGGCAACCTAGCCAATTTATCAGACCTGGGAGCCAGGAGCCTGGATGGATTAGCGACGTCATTGTGGTGTGTTTGGTTATGTCTTGGCTTGCATTGGCTTTTCTAAGGTAACTTAGCCTTCTTCCCTGGAGCCGACTTGGGTTTATGACATTTTATTTTTAAAAAAGTTCTGTCATCTGTTATCTAAGGCCTTAAAAACATCCCAAAAACATTTTCCAAATGTTGCTTTGAGAATGTTCTACCTTTGTTAACATATCACATTAAAGAAACATTTTATATAAAAAAAAAACATTCTGTAAACTGAAGCCTTAATAACATCCCGAAAAGATGTTCTGAACATTGCAGTGAGAATGTTATTCCTTTGTGAACATGTAATATTGCGGGAATTATTTATAAAACACTGTCCCCCAAACATCCTCAGAATGAGAATTCCTGAGAATGTAATTCCTTTGTGAAAATATCACAATACAGAAACGTTTTATAAAAAAGTTCTGTAATCTGAGGCCTTGATAACATCCCCAAAAAATCCCAAGAATGTTTCACCTAAAACATCCTTCCTTTGTTAACATACTATATTTCAGGAACGTTTTAGAATGTTCTTTTCAGTGATCTGAGGTATCAAAGCATTTTCCATGTGTTGCTTTGAGAATGTTTTTCCTTTGTTATCACATAACATCGTGGGAACGTTTTATAAAAGACGCGCTGAAATCTGAGGCTTTAATATGTTGCTTTGACAATGTTCTTCCGTTGATATTTTGTAACATTGTGGGAATGTTTTATCAAAAAACGTTCTGTAATTGGAGGCCTGAAAGACATGCCGAACTCTAAAAACAGAGCGTTGCTTTGAGAATATTTTTCCTTTGTTATCATCTAACATTGTGGGAATGTTTTAAAGAAGAACATTCTAAAATCTGTTAACTGAACAACATCACCAAAACATTCTCAGAATGTTGCAGACTAAATGTTCTACCTTTGTTAACATATCACATTACAGGGAATGTGAGGTTGTAGAAAAACTGTTTTGTGAACTGAGGCCTTAAAAGCATCCAAAAAACATTTTCCAAGTGCTGTAACAGAATGTTCTTCCTTTGTTGTCATTTAAAATCGTTGGAATGTTTTATAAAAAAACGTGATGTAATCTTAGGCCCTAATAACATCCTGAAAACATTTTCTGAATGTTGCTTTTGGAACTCTATTTGAAATGATAAACATCCCTAAAATGTTCTTTGCATAAACATAATAAGAACTTGTAGGGAATGTTAGCCAATGTTGTGGGAACATTCCCTGCTGGCTGGGAAGCTAGGAACGGTCGCTACTTTCAAATTAAAAGCTTTTTTCCAACATATTTCAAATGTTTGTTTTTTCATTAATTGATGCCCTACCTCATCATACTAGAGTGTCACATATAAGTTGTGAAAATAGCAGATCTACAAGTTCAACACTATGCAACACATTGTGAGCTTGTAGACCTTATGTATTGACCTAAATTAATTTGTTAAAAGACTATACTTCTTTTGTTTTTTTAAACTACAACTGACTAAAACTACACTAAAACCTGTTTGAGATTTCATTGACTAGAACTGGACTAAAACTATAACTTATAGAAATGATTAAAACTAAAAAGCATTTTAGTCAAAAAGACTAAGACTAACACTAAATCTAAAATGGCTGCCAAAAACAACACTGCTCGCTATCTCCATCACCATCACTGTCGCTGTCACTCTTTCACCACTGTCCCTCCCACAACTCCCATTGTTACCATGGCGCCGTACTGGGTGGCAGCCTGTTGCAGCAGCTCCTGTGGGTTTCCAAGCTTTTCGTAGTTTTTTTTAGTAGTTTGTTGTATTTCTGTTTAGATTTTTGTTGTGAGTTAAGACAAATCTTCTCCGGTGAGCGTGAGAGGATGGACACTTTCCTTTTTTGAACTTTTGTGGCACTTTTGCGGCACTTTTTTGTGATGTTTTTGCTAACCCTAGCAATGGAGGGTCAGGAGCGCATCACTGAGCGCATTGTTTACACACGCGACCAGCTGATTGCGCTGTGTAAACCTGCACTGCTACCCGGAGCCAGGCCTGAGGTCCTGAAGGAGCTGCGGAGGAGACGCTGTGGCTGCAGAGCCGGAGTGAGGTGGAGGGTGAAGAGGAGGAGACACAGACCGGCTGTACCGGCGATTGTCATGTGAAACGTGAGGTCTCTGGGGAACAAGACGGACGAGCTCGCTGCGCTGATAAAGGCTCAGAGGGAATATCGTGAGTGCAGTGTGTTGTGTTTGCTTACCAACCCCACTTGGGAGTTGATGACGCTGTCATCTACCTGCTGCAACAAACCCATTCGCACCTTGATGGTGGAGGAGGCACTGTGAGAATCACATTATTTGATTTCTCTAGTGCTTTTAACACCATTCAGCCACTGCTACTGGGGGAGAAGCTGCGGGTGATGGGTGTAGACGACACAATGATCTCCTGGATTACTGACTACCTGACAAGTAGGCCACAGTTTGTCCGTATGGGCAGTGTTCTGTCTGATGCGGTGGTTAGTGATACAGGAGCTCCACAGGAGACTGTGCTGTCTCCTTTCCTGTTCACCTTATACACCACTGACTTTCAGTACAACACCGGGTCGTATCACCTGCAAAAGTTTTCTGACGACTCGGCTGTTGTTGGGTGTATAAGTGAGGGACAGGAGGAGGAGTACAGGGCACTGGTAGACAACTTTGTGGAGTGGACTGGACAGAATCACCTGCGGCTGAACATCAGCAAGACCTGAGAGATGGTGATAGATTTCAGGAAGAAGAGGAAGATGGCTTTCCAACCTCTGTGCATTCTGGGAAGGGATGTGGAGGCGGTGGAGGATTATAAGTACCTTGGTGTTACCATCAACCACAGACTGGACTGGAGATCTAACACTGAAGCTGTGTACATGAAGGGGATGAGCAGACTTTACTTCCTGAGGAAGCTGAGATCCTTCAACATGTGCAGCAAGATGTTGGAGATCTTTTATCAGTCTGTGGTGGCCAGTGTACTTTTCTTTGCTGTGGTTTGTTGGGGAAGCAGCATCGGAGCCAGCGACACCAACAGACTCAACAAACTGATCAGGAGGGCTGGCTCTGTGATTGGCTGCAAACAGGACACTCTGGAGGCTGTGGTGGAGAGGAGGACACTGAAAAAACTGTTATCCATCATGGATAATCCTCTCCACCCTCTCCAACTCACACTGGTCAGACAGCAGAGCACCTTCTCTGGAAGGCTGCTTCAGCTTCGCTGTCGTAGCAATAGATACAGGAAATCTTTCCTGCCACAATCCATCACTTTATACAATAACTCTCTCACCTCTGCCTGACAGAGAACTCTGGTCTCTCTACTGTTTTGTTGTATATATTATTATTGTTATAGTATATTTTGCATATTTTGTTTTGTTGTATATATTATTATTGTTTATTGTTTATAGCACACTGTGCACTGTATATATACACTATGTTTATATTGGATTCTACTTATGGTATGTACAAAGTGTTTTATTTGCTGACCCACTACTTCTGTAACAAAATAATTTCCCAGTCTGGGATCATTAAAGTAATTCTATCTATCTATCTATCTAACTTCCCCCTGTTCCTCAGCAACCAAATCACATGCTCTGCCATATAATTTTGTAATTGGTTGGTATGGTGCCTTTTTCCATCAATGGGAAAGGGGTTTTTTTTGCTTGCAAACACTATTGCTTGCGGACACTTTGATGAGAAAAGCCTGTTTTTATCGCTTCTTCCTGCTTCTTCCGCGCCGCAAACATGACACCAATGTACGCAAAAAGCGTGGCGGAAATTATTTCTCCATTTACTTGGCCTATCAACACAATTTAAAAACTGGTATATAGTTTGAAAGCTGTACCAAAACATAAGTCGGAACTGAGACTCACGGAGGCTGCGTCGTACTGCTACGTCTGTCTTAAATTGGTCACGTGATTTCATCAACCTCATTAATGTGCATAAATATCATTTTGGTGACCTCACAACGTCAGAGCAGACGAAGTTGTGCGCACCCTCTGCGAACTCTGGCCCTGTTGGGGGCACGGACCCCAGGTTGGGAACCACTGATTTAGAGGACACTTGAGTACACCAGTGCTTGCAACCATCTTTTTGAATGTGGGTTATTAAAACATGAACAGCGTGTGTTCACCACAGACCTTATTTCAGGCATCTAACTATAAAAACCCCAATACCAAAAAAAGCATCTCCCTAAAGACAATGGAACCAGAGATACAAAAAAGCTAATTTATTTCCGGGTTTGAGGACACATTTCTGCATTGCAACATTGTTAAGTAACACACTTGAAAGTATACATCCTGTTCCACTCTTCTGCAAATGACCATCAGTAAGGGGAACAGCAAAATAGATCAAAAATAGCATCATCACAATAAGAACAATAATTATGACATTTTTACTGGCCTAGGTGATATTATTCACCATATTTTTGCCTCCCTAGAATCATGTCATGCACCCACATCCTCCTTGCTCTGATGTCCTGATGTAAAAAAAAAGCAAACAGAAGGTAAACCACAAAGGGGCAGTGTCAGTCATGCAGCAGTGGTTGTCAAGATGTTGTGGTCATAGAAAAAGGACACATGAGCAGCATTTTTGTCTTGGCGCACAAATCACTTAATCTCATCGATCTTGAGTGCATAGCCAGCATTTTTCTGCTGGAAAAAGCAACTATGACACAGGCCCTAAAACAACATATTTGTTCATTAAATGGTTATTAGCCTGATAATTTCTTCATTCAGCTGCATTTGGTAATCAGAATCAATTTAAAATAATTCAGCGCTATTACTTTAATGTTTCGATTAAATTGGCCCATTTGTGGCCTTAGTTTACATTTACCCTCTGGGAAAACATCACTCAAATAAAAGGATGTGACATTTTCAACACAAAGAAAGAGATATCTTCATGTATTGGGCCAAATAAGTAAGGCCCAGGTAGGTGAGATTGTTTGCAGAGAGTTGCATACATTTCTTGCTCAAAAAATTGAGTTTTCTTCTTTAGATTGTCTGTGGACTTTCACCGCAGGTTACAACGAAGTTGCTTGAATGAGGCCTTATTATTTGCTGTATTGTAAAATTTGACTTGTTTTTCATCGATATATGTTTCTTTTAACCCTTGTGTGGTGTTCGTATTTTGGTTACTCAGCCAGTGTTCGTGGGTCTGGTGGACCCGCTGCATTTTTTGGCCTTTAATTCAACACAATCAAACAATTTTATGTTAAAATACTCAACAGATGTTGATTACAAGCAATATATACAGCACATACGGTTAATATTTGCCCTTTACCTTTGTTAAAGCACTTTTATGAATTAAAGTGCTACTCGTTTTTGTTTTTTTTTTGTAAAATGTAATAAAAAAAAAGAAAATCTGTTATAATCAAGCTTTAAATGGAAGAAATTCAACAAATTTATAAATGAAGCAAAGTTTTACATAACTATTGATTTTTATATAACTATTGATTTTAATGTATTTGAACTTCATTAGTAATTTAACCCATTCAGGTCAGTTTACACTGCACAAGCTGATGGTGATGGTGGTTCTATGGGTCGGGTGGATGGGGCACCAGCATTCTCCTCCTGAATCCTCCTCAGGATGGCTGCAGAAGCTGGGGTTCTTGGAACATCCTGTCTTCTCTGGATTTGAGGTCTCACTAGTACCTTTCCCAGTTCCTCGAGAAGAGGTGTCTCCTCTGGAGCTTCCCTCTGTTCCACTGTGGCCTCAGTGCCATCCAGATGAATAAGGCGTTATACGCAGAGATTCCCAATATGTCAAAGAATATCACCATTGGCCAGAGTTGGGTTCTCCTTTCGCAGCTGTAGGCAGTCACCAGCTTGTCCGTGTCGTCCAGGACTCCTTTGGTAACATCATTATCAATGATGATCTCTGGTTTTGATGCTCCTGACCACAGATTCTCCCATCCCTGTACAGTGTACTCATAAGTACCACATTCATGCCTTTCTTTGACGGGCTGGTCCTGGGGCTCGTCTTCGTTTTGTAACTAGCTGATGCTCAATTTCATCCTCTTCTTCAAAGTCATAGTCAGAAAGTTGATCCTCACATTCTGAAACCTCTTCCTCTACCATCATCAAAAGCTTCTCTCTCTTCCCAAAAACACAAAACTTACACAAAACTTACACACACACACACACACACACACACACACACACACACATACACACACACACTCTTTCTCTAACAGGTGGCCCAGACAATACAGAGTGAAGGCACACAGAACCTACAATTCCCCCACTTTTATTAGCCCCAGGTCCAGTGGACCCAAACACCCTGTATGTAATATAAATGTGTAGGGGGGGTGTACAGTGTGTGGTCATTGAAAATGGGTTCTGATATATGTTCTTCACAGAAAATGAGCCAAGGAGTTTGAGGTTGACAAAATAATGAATCGTATCATTTTTCTTTTACTAAAAATTGAAAACGGGTCCCACAGACCCGAACACCATACAAGGGTTAAAATACATTTTGACTTAATGATGGAATCAGTTGAAACAGTGTTTAAACAGCTGCCAAATGTTGACAGGTATGACAGGTATCTACAATATCTACAACATTTAAGTTTCTTCTCGCTCAACAGTTTTCAGAATCTACAATTTGTAAGGGAGTTAACAGGTAGCCTACTGCAGTTACCACACTCTAAAAAATAATACTGCATAATACTTTAATTTAATCTAATTAAATTAGTGAAACATTTTTACACTTAAAAATATTGAGTTGATTTGAAAGCTCTCAAATCTGTTAAAACAAAACACGAGTAATGAGTAAATCTAAGTAATATTTTCAATTAGGTCTGAATGATTTGACTTGGCACAAATACCACATAAATTGAGTAAATGTAACTGAAATACTGTGTAAACCATATAGAAAACGTGAGTAGAAAGCACTAAAGAAACTGAGTAAATATAATTAAAAATATTTGTGGGAGATAATTGCAAATTTGCTAATGACTTACTAAAAATATGTGTTGTACTGACTGATTTTTTAAACTTAATTCACTACATGCTGTATTTGATTTGAGGATATTCAGTACTATATACAAATATGAACAAGATCTGACAAAACATTAAACTTTATTTTAAAACATTTTTTTCCACAGAAAATTAAATTTTTTCCAGTATATGCACATACCTAATACATAAAAGTGCATTTCAACAAGGATTTTTTTAAAATACTTAGCTTGGCAACTTCTCCACAACAACTGGAGCTGTATCACAACAACAGAGGGGTTCAACTGTTCTTTTCATTTGAACCATCACCAACTAACATTGAACTCATTAACATGTCTGTCTGTTTTACCACTCAAGTTACATGGACAAAACCTACAGCAGCACATTCAAAGCTGTTACAGGAAAGGCAATTCAGGATACCCAAGATCAAACACCTCTGAACTAAAATGCTTCTTGCCGAATGGCCTGCATTTCTCACAATTACAGATACTTTAAACTGAAAATACAAAAACGACTTTCTCCTAAGTACAACATTTAAATCACTGACTTGAAAATTGGATGCCTCATGCCTCACAGGAATGATCAAAGAAAAAAGTGAAGTATATAAAGAAAAAATGCATATTAATGCAAAATATAAATGTACAATCAAAAAAACATCAGATCATGCAATCAGTCAGACAACACCTGGAGGTGGTTTGACGAAATGAAGCCATGGATTGTCCAAGTTCCTGTCCAGAAGAACCTCACTAATTACTGCGGGTACAGTCTAACTTACAGGCATGGTTCAGTTGGGTATGAGTCTCATCTGTGCTCATCTACCCCACAGACAACTATATCATTACATTGTTTTTCAGTCGTTGCACCTTTGTTGACAGGTTTCCAGCATCCACTTCAACAAGCATCTTTTGAAATACCTCAAAAATGTATTTCAGAGTTTTGGGGTATTTAGGGTCCAAGGCATAAGTTAGTCCAAGCAAGTATCAGCAGGCTCTGCTGAGATCCCCAAGCTGGTTGAGTACGGTGGAACCCTCAATGACGATCCCTACATCCCTGACTTGTCCATCTTCATTAGGCACAAGGTACAGAGCCATCGTCTCTGCTGCCAGCTCTTCTTCCACATTGGCGGCTGAATCATCAAAATTCTGTAGACATTGTGAAGGAAACTGGTTATAGCAGGCAGGATGTCACCAAAATAAATTTAAATAAAAACTAACTACATAAATTAGCTATACAAACATCATGTTGTAAGTTATTTTAACTAGCATATGACAAATTTGAATGATGTGAACAGACACATGCAAATAACAACAATAATAATACTGACTTCACCACTAATAAACAGGGTATCCGCGGAGTCTTAAAAAGTCTTAAATTTGACCGTCTCAATTTGAGGCCTTAAAACGTCTTAAATACGTTCATATTTTGCATATAGGTCTTAAATTACATTTTCTTAAATATTAAATATGTACGTTCATTAACCGCTTCCGTCATCACCTTTTTTTTTTTTTTTTTTTGGGGAGTAAATGTGTTGGTGAGATTCACAGTCACCTCCGTGGGGTCTTCTGTCTGAAGTATCCAGGAACGTAAGTGGTATTTTGCCAACAGCGCGGTCGAAATTTATCGCCGCACCGTTCGCCAGTTCCGGAACGACTTCAACAGCGGAATCTGCCAGAGGACCCTCAAATTGGGCACACTCGTTGTCAAAGCGCTGAAAAAACACCAGTTAGCTTCTAAAAGTCTCCAGCGAAGTCACGTAATCACACACTTCTGTACGCCTTTGTCACCAGTTCCCGGTCCAATTTCATCCAGTTCTGCTCGACCCGAACTCTGCGCTGCCTCTGCCACCTAACAGTCAAGCGACATTCAAACCGTCTTTGGCCCAGCTCAGACGTTGAAAGCGGAGGTGCTTTCGATTTTGAACACTGTGTGTGTGTGTGTCTGTGTGTGTGTGTGCGAGCACACACCAGGGTTATTATAGTTAACTCAAATTAAATTCCTTGATAAAAACTATACTTAAACTACTTGGATCACTTGTTAAACTAATTGAAACTAAACCAAAATGAAAAAACAAACTGAAAAACTAAATTAAAATAAAAACTAATGAAAATGTTAAAACTATAATAACCCTGACACACTCATTCACTCCATTCTTCATTGTTTGAGCTGTTGGTACCATAATGTAGTGGGGAGGGGCCATAAACTAGGTGGGGCCTTATGATAGCAAACAGCATACAGACACAGGTGTTGTCCAGTTGTGTGTTTTTTAACCAATAGAAACTACTGAAATGAAACATTATCTGTGAAGATAAGTCCTCTCTGCAGATATCATCTGTTGTTAAGTGGCACTATATAAACAAAATAGATTTGAACTGAATGTCACGCCAATATGGAATTACATTAAATTTGATTAATAACTGGTGTATTAGGTTTGCAAAATCCGAACTGATTTAGTATGAGCTACACGTCTAATGTTGCAGTTGTTATAACTGACTGTATTCAGCGGAAACACTTTCAAATTTACAGATTACAGCAGGGAGAATATTGAAAGTCATCTGTTGCACTCACGTCAAACTCCTTGATTAAGGCACCCACATCTTCGCCGAGGTGATCAATGAGACATCGGATGACAACTTCTCTGGTTTTCTCTATGGGAATTCCATTCTGTTAAGGACAAAATGTATTTAAACAGCTGACAAGATTCAGCAGTCACTCTCCTCAGTGCACATTGTGGACCTTTTACTTTAAATATTAGAACAGATTTGACTACACTGAAAAAAATGAAACAAAATTTAGTGAAGCAGTTGGTAAAACATTGCAATTTCTATTAAAATTCATTATATCATTCAGCCCTTATCTGGAGTGATCACCGCAACCTTGAAGTCATGTTTGCCATGTGATATATTCTTTAAAAGTCTACTCAGAATATACTCACACTGAAACAGAGGAAAAAGGAATGAAAGATAAAACAGTGTGGTAGGCAGATGGGAAGAGGAGCAATGATGTAGAGTGTATGTTGCATATGAAGAAGACAGATGGTTATAGGAGATTGAGAAACACTATGGTGGAATAAAGGCTGAATGAGGCATATGATCTTGTGTTGAATGCAAGAGTACAGAAGAGTCAGTTACTTAAGAAGTAAATAAGGTTCAGAAGAGAAAAGAGTGGTGACAAGACAGGTGAGGGAGAGAAACATCTCAACAGAGGAGTAAACTGAAATACCTGCAGTAGAATATTCATTTCTGTACGATGTCTCTTTCCAGCAGCACCTTTCTTGACTTGGAAGATGGAAAGCAGTTTAGGGGTGTAGTGGTCTAACAGGAACATGAATTTGGCCTCAAGATTTACGATGGAACTCAGCGTTGACCTGAAGAAAAAAAAAGAAAAAGACAAAAAAGGATTTTTAGATTTAAACAATACAATTTCTGAATTTCAGCCTCTTTCCAACCGTGTTGGAGAAATTAGATTTTCTCACCTGTGATGAGTGGCTCCCACACTCATTCTGTAACATAGGGACGAAATTTTCAAAATGAGAGCACAATAAAAACATGTTGCCACAGCAAGTTAAAGCGAAACTCTCGCCAAAAAGCAACCGAGGCTTTATTTGGGATTGAATATGAGTCAAACCTTCGTGTGAAAGCATAATTACGATGAAAGAGGCACTTTTAAGATTTACCGTAGTTTCGGTTTTGGGCACGTTAGTACGCTTTAAGAAACTATAGTCAGTATTCCCACAATAAATTTGGAATAAATGTAGGGTATGCTTAGCTATTATTAAACAGAAACAAGTGAGTGAGACGAGAGACCTGCACTGGAAATTAAGACAGAGCCCAGCCTGAGACGTTCAGGTACATGGCAACTTATTTATTTCCTTGCTCGTGTTTAATCTCAATTATTTACAACTAATTTTTTATAGTATTCTTTACACCTTAGACATATTGTTTACCTTCCTTGCATGCCTATAAAGCATATGACATTAAAAACAGAGAGAGACGAGAGCCAAGACGCCTCACAGCAGTCGGAGGGAGGAGATCGTGTTCACGCCGCATAGTCAGCTGAGTCCGCACTAGCTGCGAGATTTCATACATTGTTTCACATTTCGGATAGTTTACGTTTACAAAGCGAAGCCACCAAAACAGGCAAGGAAGCGGTGTGCCTTCTTCGACCGAGACCACCTTGTCCAGGTGGACTAGAGTCCGGCAGTTCGGTCCCTCGGAGAAGACTCGGTCAGCGTTTAGCGCCAAAAGGCAGCCAGCCCGTGCAGAGCCAGCCTGAATCGCGCGGTCTAGAGTTCTCAACGGGCCTGCAAATTATAACGACCCGACCCGACCCACGGGTGCTAAAGCCCGGACCCGACGCGGTCTGACTCTCTAGGACTCACTCACAGCCCGCAACCGGCCAAAAAAACACAACGCGGTGCAACAGTGCCCTGTGAGCTTTTATGTAAATCCACTATTTTCAGTGCCAGTCGACACTGCACCTTTTGAGAGGTGGTACACCGAGCCCCGACTCTAACCCGGGTCGAGCCAGCCCGGCGCCTTGAGTAATGTTACTCTAACGCGGTCTGAAACCTGCAAAGCTAAGTTAGTGTGTGAAGCATCTTTGATACGGTTATAAATGGGTGCTATGGCTAACTTGGCAGGCTGCAAATGTGCAGCAACATGTTGCAGTTACACACATTAAATGTTCAAGCTACACGATGTGTCTAAGAAGCCTATGACTAACTTAGTATAACAGCTTGAGTTGTTCATGTGCTAACAGGGCAAATTAACTAACTAAGCTAGCTGTAACGTCGAATGGCTTCATCGCGATAGTAATGTTTGTCAACTGATATTTCATGCTCATGTCAGGCTTCTGTAACTAAGGAGGCTTATGAGAAATTATAAATGTGTTCAAAATTACTTAACCATCGAGTCAGGTTGAAATTCAATCAGCTGTGCCCGCCAAGCCTGCCTGCCATCATCCTTTTCAGATCTGTCCCAGAACAGTTAGAGAATGATATCAGTTCCGCTCTGTTTACTTGATTTTTTTAAGTTGTTAAGTGACGTCTCAAATAAAATTGAGTTGAGTTCTATAATAATTGCACTTATTAAAACTAATTGCTGTTCGTAGTGTATTCTCAAAAATGTTGTTGAAACATACAGGGATTATTACAAATATTTAAACCATGTAATCTGTCAGTCAAATAGTAATTTATTTCAAAGAAATAAACTTAATTTACATGTGTATATTTCACACAAAGGTTCCTGTTGGAATTCTACTAATGAATTTTGATGTAGTCAAATCAAATACTCATCATAATGATATTCAGCAGTTTTATCAAGCATGCATACCTATATATTACTGTCACATTTACTGGGTCCTTGAATTTTTTTTTAGAGTGCAGTCCAGTTAGATCAATTGAAACAGAGAGTGCTTCACAGACATCTGCTGCTAACACTAGCATGTTTAGAGAGCCCAAACATGTCATCTACATTACAGTGAACTACATGGGAATTAATGTGCAATCCATCGTGTCTATTGTTGTAGCATCTTCTTCTTGGTGTTTCACAGATGATGTCAGTTAAGTAGACTGTCCTTCAATGTGGTCCAAGATACATGTGCATGCACACTACATTTTAATCTTTTTAAACTGCAGCTTTAAACTTTTAATGCTGCCCCAAGTTGTTCTCCAAACCAAGCAGAGTCTTGTCAAAAAAAAGAGAATCTTCAGCCCATCACAGTCTGACCCTGGCCAGAATTTCTAATGCATTTAAGTCAGGCTGCTATCTGCTACCTTTGTATTCAGTGCATTGTAAATCATTCATGTTAACGAGGTATTGACAGTGAAATCGCAGCTTGTATGAAAAGACACCTCCTCTCTTCACTGGAATATAATACAACCAAGGACAAAATAATGCACAAAATAATAGATAAAAAAATTACATAAATGCTCAGTTTGTTTGATTTATTTTACTATGCTAATAGATTGCATTAAATCCAACCAGACAAAATAAACATAAGTTACAGACAGCATGCTCCAATCATTGCTGGTTGCTTTGGAAAATGTTCTTGCTTGCCATCCAATTCATGTTAGACTGATTTCCCTTTTATCTCTGTACGTCAAATGTACAGAGATAAAAGGGATGGCTCAAGATCATGTGTAGGCTTTGCACAAATATGTAGATGCTGTAGTTAATACTATAGCTGGTGAAATTAAAGGTTGGTTTTACATGAATGCATCTCAGTGCTTGGTTATTTGGTCTATACGATAGCTTCAGTACAAATCATGTCGGTCTAGCACAGCTAATACCGTTAGCCCGTGGAATATAGTGAGACATAAAGTTATTACAGATGCAGAAGGATCGCACATCAACTGTTTGATTGGTGCTGCTAGTCTACAGTCATAGCAGATGTCTCTTTCCAAACCATACAAAACAACAGTGGGAAATGGACTGAGGTTTGTTTTTATCTGACCTATATTTTTGAAGACCGTCTGAAATACTGTGATTGTCTTTGCTGTACTGAAACACATGTATTTAATAGTTTTACTGTAAGTGTTGACAATGTGTGGGAACAGATCTACTCGAACTTAACACCATACAGATGCATCACCTTTTTTCTCTTTTGTCTCTATCAGTTCCAGTTTACATGGTTATTTCCAGCAAACTTGTGGACTGTAAACTGAGTGACTGAGTGTCACCGTATAAGAATATTATTCTTGGTTTGGAGGGTATAGGCTATGTTGATTTATTTTTATTATTATTTGTTTTAATAAAAATTGGCTTGACTCGTCATCTTTGTTTGTCTGGTAAGTTTATGACCTCTTAAATAGCCTTCAGCGTGTTGGAAATCAAGGCATAGCAGCTACACTTTGGTCCCACAGGGAAATTGATTATTGGACAGTAAAGTTCAGTCACATTGGGATTTAGATGTTGTTACATCTTCATACAGTGTATTTGTCAAAAATACTGCTGAAGACCAGTTTATTTATTATTATTATTTTCTTTACAATATGGGATGTGGAAATCAGTGATGTCAGTTGTGTATGATGTGCATGACGAACTTGTGTTAGTGTTGTCAAATGCAAAACAAAGCAAAAGGTGATCTTAGGATAACATCACCAAAAACCAGACAAGGAGGGGACCAGAGCAGAGAGTGTGACAGAAAACTTCAAGAGTTTAAGTCACTTCAGCACACCGGGCCCAGGTGCACTGAGTTGCTGCAATTAAACTACTTGAAAGGGAGCAGCACAGCAGATTGGATGAGACACTCCTCCAAGATGACATGACAGGAAAAAGGAAGCGAGACCTGAGACCTCTCTTGATCGCTATCCCTGATTAGAAACCACTTATGTAAACCAAACATCCCCATATTCATTTCACCTGGGGATCTTTGTTAACCCCATATGTACATACACCATAGTGTGTCATAGTCCCAGTAAATGCACCGTTACCTCCTGTTTAAATTACCTTTGTTAAATGTGTTTGAACTCCAGCCAAATGCTATGGCTGCCAAATCTGCAGTGCTGTCATGACTGTGCGTTTCATGTGTAAAAGGTTTCCTGATTGTAAGCTTTCTTACATGTATCGCTTTATGTGTGTAGCTACTTTATGTATATGCACATGTGTAATTGATGACCTGATCCCAGAGGCGAACATTCTAAAGATGAATATTCGCAATTACAGCATTCTCATTAGAGCATCTGACCTTCAAGCAGGCTCCCTCTGTATTGATCGTCCCGACCACAGCAGACTGGCCTTTCAGTGGAGATTGCTCACCAGCACCTCAACAATAACAATAACACAGTCGTTCAGGTGGACCATAATCGTCTAAAGAGTAGGGCCAGGGCAATAATCTGTCCTGCTGGCAGTGGTAGGAGAGCAGGTGATGGTCACTTAAATGAGGAGACAGGATGTGGACTGGACAGTTGTGAGCAACGCAACCATCAAGTTTAGAATAGAACTAATAAATTAAAACCAAACCAGTCCAAGTTACTGATTTGAGTGAAACTGAAGCGAGATGTGCAAATCACTTGTTGCAAAAATGTAACACCTTGCAACTTTTTGATTAAATTAATGCAAATTACATAAAAAGTCACTGAAAGTGCTGTTCATTTTTGGAATGGAAGTGGAAGAAAGTAGAAGTCTACGATAATTCAAAATCCGCCATTTGAAAGTTCTGCCTGCTTATAGTGATTTACTTTGCTGTTTAGAGCAGACAGAAATATATACCATCACATTCTGTTCACTGCAGCCTGCTGCTTTTAGTGTGGGGGGATAGTAGTCTGTTTCGGCTTGCCAACTCATCTCTCTATCTTAAAGATGGTGATGTCAGTAGTGCTTTGTCATGCCAGGAAGAAGGTTCATGCAAGGCCAGGCCTATGTCAGTCAGAAAATCTTCCACTGTTAGGGCTGGGCATCAGCTTAGCAGAGAGGAACTGCTCAAAAATATTCCACACCTGAGACATCCTCTGCAGATCTTGCTGAAAACCTGAGTGAAGAAATGTCTCTAAGTCAATCTTGACCAAGTTTAAAGGGGCAATATGTAAGATATTGCCAGAGCTTTAGATTCAAACAAAAGAACTAACATGATTAGGGATATCTTGATCAGGTTTTTTTGCCCCCGAGTCCGAGTCATTTAATTTTGAGTATCTGCCGATACTGAGTTCCGATCTGATATTTCTATAATGTATTAAAAAAATGAAGAAAAGCGAAGAAACCAATCCAGGATGTCCCGTATTGTTTTATTTTATTCACCTTATTTTATCATTTAACACTTGGCAAAGGACGAAAAAGCAGGAAAATATACGGCTCCCCTATGTCTTTTTTTTACATTTATTTTGTCCTGTTGTTTGCTTCAGCTAAGAAAGAAATAGTTCGCCCAACACAGACCCGAGCAGGGAACCTGCGAGGCCCCTATTTTTTTTCTCGTGATTCTTATTATTATTAGGGCCCGAGCAGGTCTCGACCTGCGAGTTCCCTATTGTGAAAAAATTCTCTTGAGCTTGATTTGAATCCCACATCTTTTACTTCACATAGACAATATATGCATAGAAATGTAGGGAATCTTGTTGGCTTTCAGCTGATGGTCTTATACACTTTTGGCTGTGGTAGCCCCAGAGCGACAAGCAACTCCTGCAACTCCCCTATAAGCCGCAATGTTAATTTTGAGTCTAAATTTCTGGAGGAGGGCAGACGGTACCTATTTTGTCTCTCACTCTGGTGCCCTCATTTTTCACGCTACAGAAATAAAAAAGACATCACAGAGTTCAGCAATGTCTCCTGTGACTCAATATATAGCAGATAACCATTACATCAAAAATGGCAGGAGTTTGGGAGGCGATTTCCCATTCATCTTTGGCTTTGCTGCTTTCCAGCATATGTGCAGCCAGAGAAACTGTTCACCTTTTAAAGCTCTTTCAGCCCTCTTTCTTTTCAGCTTTTTTGCCTTCAGCTTTTTTAAATATTCATCATTCTTCCTCTTCAGCTTTCATCATGCAGCAGGTGACATCTCACACCCCATTAGTTAATCAGTTCTTCTCTGACCTGGGTGGATTCTCTAGATTTTTTTCAAGATCTCCCAAGAGAACCAGTGTGCTTGATAGAGTGGCGGCACACAGACTCCCAAGAGCATGTACAGTAAGATGGAACTTCCATATCCGTGCCGTGAACACTGTGTTTGAGCACAAAGGTGACATTATCCAGTGTTTTGAAACCATCAGGGGAGTTTGAGCCTACCACTGTGCGGGAAGCTAGAGGGTTTGTGAGGCTACTGGATGATGATACTTTCAGTTTCTCCCTGAAACTATTTCATTGCATCATGCCTCATGTGGACATTTTCCTCAGCCAGCTCCAGAAGCGGACCATCGACTCAGTCTTTGTCCGGGGAATCATGCCGCAGTTCATACAGTTTTTCTGACTTCAGCGTACATTATTTCATACCAGCAGTAGCAGGCAACCGATGGCAGCATGCCCCAACACGCGTGGCCTGTGAGGGCCCGTTCATCGCTGCTTGCAGCTTTAATTTTCTTTATTATTATAGATTTTGTATGGAAACAGAATCTATTTCAGAAGTCAGTGCGCCACATGACATGAAAGCTATTGAGAAAAAAATCACAATTTCTGCATATTAATATTCATATAAAATAGATGAAGCACTTAAATAAAATAAAAAGAGCTGTGTCTCATTTTCTCCAGTTTACTAATACAATTTGCTGCTGGATTGGAATCACTGGGTCACATGACATGGAAGATATTGAAAAAACTGCAGTTATTTTGTATTAATATATTTATGCTAAGTAATTTATTGACAGTCCCTAAATCAGTTTCCACCGGTTCAGCATGAGGCTCTGGGAGGTGAGCTAACCATCCTCCTGCTGCTAACACTGGGGGAGCCTCAGTAAAGTCGTGGCTGGACCCGAGTGAATATCCGCTAAATATCCAACCTGAAACTAACTTCAGCCCTGTTCGATGAGTCACCTGTTGCAGCCTTTGAATAGAGTGACGAGGACTTCAGTCACTCAACTTAAACAGTGACTTGTAGAAATTATACAAATAGCAGTAATGGCAATAATCATCCATTTCAAGATAACTTAGGGTGTAGTGCTTTCACTTTGTGCTACTTAAATTCGCCATTCACCCGTGATATTAAACCTGCAAAAGTCATGTCTTTTTAAAGCAGCACTGAAAATCCAGCAGCAGAATGCATGTAGGGGAAACACTGACACATCAGATAAACTTCCGCAACGATTGCAGGCTCTTTGGTGGAGCTCTGCTTTGAATGAAGTTCCTTCATAACAAATGAATGGACGACTTGCGGAGTGATGTAGTTTCTGGGCTCTCTTCATCAAAAGATGTCGGCGTGTAAGTAAGTAAGTAAGTAAGTAAGTTAGTTTTTATTTATATAGCACTTTTTTCAAATCAAAGTTTGCAAAGTGCTGTACAGGGTACAGTAAACATAAAACATAAGTAAAAACATAATAAAAAACGAGCATAAAAGTAAACAACAAGATAGAGTAAAACAAACATACATGAACAAATATGTGCCAAGAAAGATTACAGTTCAGTTGTAGTAAATGCAAGACGATAGAGATGGGTTTTTAGAAGACATTAAGTGATTCAGCTGATCTGACAGAATAGGGTAGACTGTTCCAGAGGGATGGGGCCCTGACGGCAAAGGCGCAGTCACCCTTAGATTTGAGGAGGGACCGGGGTATAGATAGGAGGCCTAGGTCGGAGAATCTGAGTGGTCTAGAGGTGGAGTAAGGGTGTAGGAGTTCAGAAATGTAGGGAGGGGCAAGACCATGAAGGGCCTTGTATGTGAGAAGTAGTGTCTTGAAGTCTATTCTGTATTTTACTGGGAGCCAATGAAGGGAAGCAAGAATAGGTGTGATGTGGGATCTGCGATTGGTATTGGTTAATAGTCTGGCTGCAGCCTTTTGTACAAGCTGCAGGCGAGACAGGGCTGCACGGTTTGGACAGGTGAAAAGAGCATTACAGTAGTCAAGGCGAGAGAAAATCAGGGTGTGGATTAGAAGTTCCAGATGGCTGGTTTTTAGCATCGGAAAAGGATGGGGCCAAGGATTGAACCTTGCGGAACTCCACATATTATAGATGCAGTTGAGGACATGAAGTTGTCTATGAGGACCTGACACGTTCTGTTTGATAGGTAGGAAGAGAACCAGTTAAGTGCGGAGCCTGAGATACCAACCCACTTATTTAGGCGATTGACCATGATTGAGTGATCAATGGTGTCAAAAGCGGCAGTTAAATCAAGCAGAACCAGAATTGAATGTTCGCCCTTGTCAGCCCGCATGAGGATATCGTTTGTCACTCTAAGCAGAGATGTTTCTGTACTATGAAAATGACGAAAGCCGGAGTGAAATTTATTGTAGATATTGTGTCCTTCGATGACCTCTAATAGCTGCTGCGAAACAATTTTTTCCAGAATTTTGGAGATGAATGGTAGTTTTGAGATGGGTCTATAGTTGTTTGGTTGGGTTGGATCAAGGGTGGGTTTTTTCAAGATTGGTTTGATGCTTGCTAACTTAAAGCCATCAGGGACGGAGCCAGAGGTGAGAGAGAGGTTAATAATGGAGAGTAGGCTAGGGCCCAGGGTGGGGAGGACCTCTTTAAGGAATTTGGGGGGCATTACATCTAAGGGGCAGGAGGACAGATGCATGTGAGATACAATGTCAATGGGATTGTGCAAAGAGATAGGGGAGAAGTCAGACAGAAGAGTAGGACAGTGGACTGGTGAGTCAGTGGAAACTGTGGGATTATTAAAATTGGAGCAAATGATTTTAATTTTGTTTAGAAAGGAAGACAGCCAACTTTCACAGTCTAATGGGGAGGAGGCAGATACAGCTGGATGGGCAGGGTTTACAAGCCGGTCAATAGTGTTGAACAGGAACCTAGGATTGTGTTTGTTGTGGGTAATTAGGTCTGCAAAGTAGGCAGTTCTCGCCTCTTTGATATTTTGGTTGAGGGAGGAGAACAATTCTTTTAGATGGAGGAGATGGACCATGAGTTTGGATTTCTTCCAGCTACGCTCCACTCTTCTAGCTTCCCTTTTCAGAAAGCGAATGTTGTCATTGATCCAGGGGCGTGAATTGTCTGTGGAGAGTGATCTAGTCTTGTAGGGAGCTATGGTATCTAATGCAGAGGCACAATGATTATTAAACCAGGTTACAAGGTCATTCACATTAGAGGAGTTACATGGGGTAGAGAAGGAGTCAGAAAAAAACAGGATGAGAATGCTGCTACAGAGTGGGCATTGAGGAAGCGAGAGTGTATTGTGTGCTTCTGAGGTTGAGCAGAAGACTGGAGCATGGTGTCAAAAATGATGCATTTGTGGTCAGAGGCAAAATCAAACATGGAAAGAGAGTTCAGAGTCAGCAAGAGGGTAAAAACAAGGTCAAGAGCGTGACCATGAACATGTGTAGGGCCAGACACATGTTGAACAAGGTTGAAAGAGTTGGTGATATTTAAAAAGTTAGAGAGTTTGAGAGGTTATCAATGGCACATTAACCTCTTATACCCTAGGCCTCTAACTCAGGCCTCTGCTCGAAAATGACATGCCCATAATGAATAGAGTATATCTCTGCAACTACATGGTCTATATGAATAAATTTGGTATCATTATAAAGGTAACACTTTTGACATTCCTGAAAAGGTGTAAGCATTAGTATAGATGTTACTGGGTCAGAGTAAATGAAGATGGAACACAGCATAAATTAAAGATTTAATTTCCGCCTAACAAAACTGTACACTTTTAGAGTGAATATCCACCTTTGAAGCATGCAGTTGCAGCCCAAAACCTCCAGCAAATAATAGCAAAACATCTTAACATTACCTGTGCCAAGAATGGTGCAAATAAAGTAAAGCAAAGCAAAATTAGAGAGGTTTTAGCAAAGACATTTTTCAGGCGGAAATGAGCCATTTGGGCACACCCATCTAAATACTGTTCTAAAAACTGTTTTGGCTTTGTATTGAAAAATCAACCAGACCTATACAAAGGAACTGAAGTTTGACTCCAACTGCAGATTTGAATTATGATAATATACATATAAAATATAAATATAATCACAAAACAGCGACTGTAAGACATAATTCATGATTATGTCTGTATAAAGTGATTTCTAAACGCTCGTCCACACGTAGGAAAACAATCTTTTGAGAAAATGAATGTTGGCATCCTTGGCATCCTTGGCATCGTTTCAAGAATATCTGCATCCAGACGGATCCACTGTAAACGACTGAACACGCTGAAATGCATATTCCAGGCCTATAGCTGGCGCTTCGAATTCACCAAAAACGGAGAAGAAGACACGGAGCATGAGCATACGCTTGCACACTTTAAACAAATAGACAGTAGACGGAGAAACCAAACACAACAAAAAGATGAAAATGGCTAGTGAAAGGAAACCAGAATCGTTCGTGTGGACCGTTAATGAGGTCGAACTGCTGCTGTGACTCACACTCAACTACAAGGAGAGTAAGTTGCAAGAAAGGCTCAATATCTTGTGTGGCACGATCACAAGCAGTAGTCTGCCATTGTTGTTGTTGTTGTTGTTTCGGAAAAAATGCGGATTTGCTGTCCACATGAAAACGGGAGGGCTGCGTTTTCGGATTTTCCCACACTGAGACACGTTTTCAAAACAGTGCGTTTTGAGGATCTGTGTGGACGATCGGCCAAAACGATGCAGAACATGTGAAGATGTAGAAAGTGTTCCGCTATGCTCTCTGTGTTTTGGTGCGTAATGGAGGCGGAGCTGTCAATCACCCATGACACGTTAGACTTTGCGACATTTTGGAAATCTATTGGTCAATTTGGATGATTGACACCTCTATCGAACCATCAGAGCCAATAGAATCGAGGTGCAGTCCCCAAATTCACGACAGTACCACTAATCCGCCAATCAAAGGAGGCAAATACATCGTGTGCGAAGACAAGGGCCCTACCTACTCCACCTGTCCTCCTGGAACCAAAACCTTGCCTGAACTTTCAGGAATCATTTCAAAGTGACACAGACACATTGGATTAGCCGGTGGAGACGGTGTAATGCACTGAAACACAATTTATAATCACAAAACGGCGAGTGTAACACATAATTCATGATTATGGCTGTATAAAGTGATGCTTATTTTTGCTCTTCTTCGGCTTCTGATTCAGTGAGTTTTGGGCATAGAGTGATGAGACTTATACCATTGGAATCTGTAGAGTCTCAGCTTTCATTTGACATGCTGTACCGTTAGCATGAAGTAGCATGATCGCTAGCGCTAATTTTTCGGACGTGCGCCGTTAGCATGTTTTTTTTACTTGCGCATTTAGTTGCTTGGTGTCGGAATTGTGTTTTGATTAGGTGAAAATGAGCTTCTTCCCGTTAAGTAGGTATGCTGCATGAATATGTTGCTACCTGGTTAGCATGCCCTTATATGGTGTATGTTGCAATATGCGCAGCTGCCCCCGGTACCAGGGGCGCTCGGGTTGAAGAGGTTAAAATCGCCAGCCATGATAACTCTATCATATTTGAGCACCACTGAAGTCAATAAGTCAGAGAGTTCACATAAAAAAGCATCATTAGGTTTGGGTGGACGATAGACAACTAGGCAACACACTTTGATTGTACAGACAATTTCAAAAGAGAGTAATTCAAAGCTGTTAAAAGTACCCCATGTGATCTGATTGCAAGTAAAATTGTTCTTAAAAACAACAGCAATACCTCCACCACGGCCTGTGGGCCTCGGGAGATTGAAGGTCATGTAATCCAGAGGACAGAGCTCTATTAGTGGGGAGCAGTCCCCAGGTTTAAGCCAGGTCTCAGTTATTAACAAGAAATCCAGGTTATGAAATAGAATAAGATCATTAAGAATAAAAGATTTGTTGGACAGAGATCGTATGTTACACAGCATAAACATAGCTGGAGTGAAGGGATTGACTGTGAGTGAGTTTCTGATGGAAATCTGAGTCACATTGTTAGTGTTAGGAGCAGACTGACGGTGATAGACACTTTTAGGAGGTCTGTTATTAATTATAACAGGGATATGTGGAACTGGAGGAGGATCCGGATCTGCCCGGGAAATAGCGGGCTGTGTCCTGGCAGTGGGACAGCCAGGGGGACCCACGCATGATACGTAGTTTATCGTGTGGTCACTACGTGCAGTTGAAAGTCAGACTGAAAGAGCCACGCAATGTATGAGATTAGAGGACAGTTGCTTAACTCCCTCACTGTTTGGGTGAATGCCGTCTTTTTTGTAAAGATCCCTCCTATGCCAGAAAGAGTCAAAGTTGTTTACGAATTCATGGCCTGTAGCAGTACAGAAATTCATCAACCAGCAGTGCAAACTGAGGAGGCGGCTAAAACGCTCAGAGCCCTTACCTGGAGATGGGATGGGGCCAGACAGGATGCAGGTTTTGCCCAGGCTCTCTAAAGTCAGGGTGATGGATTCAAAGTCGGATTGTAGCTTTATTGATTGTCTTGACATGACGTCATTAGTACCCACGTGAACGATGACAGTGTGGAAAGTTGGATGGCGATCCAGTAGTGCTGGGATGTGTAAGGAGACGTCGGAAACTTTACATCCAGAGAAACAGTACGCTTTTCCACAAGGAAGCTTGATAAACCTGGTGATTGAGTCGCAGATCACAAGAATTTCGGGTTGGCCGTTGAGGCATCCTCTATCGTATATCGTCAGGTTTCGACAGTGAAGGTCATCTGTATCGGCTGCCACGTCCGCCACAGGAGGGACCTCCATGAAGGTGGAGGTGAGGGAGGATCCCTCACAGTGTGCGGAAGAGGGCCGACAAGGCGGAGATGTTGAGTTGGTGAGATCAACTCGTAGACGCTTTTTCCTGTGGGTGATAGGGGAAGAGGACGCCGAGCTGTATGATGCACGACGTTTTCTGGTCGGCAGAGGGGCTCCGGCGTCGCCATCAGCCACCGGAGAGGCGGGTTGCGATGTGCAGTCAGCAAGCTCTGACAGCGGAGAATACAAGTTTTCCAGAGGGAGGTGAAAACCTGGGTCAAACAGGGGGATCGAGATCCGTCCTTTCCCTTTCACCACTGAGGACCAGGTGCAGGAGGAACTCGAGCCGTCAGCTTGATCTCCGGGGTGTCTGGGTAGGCCTGGAAAGCAGCTAGCCGAGAGCATAGTTGAGCTTGGCGGTGTAAGAGATACTCGATCAAAGCCTCTATGGAGTGGAGTTCGGTTTTAATGCGGGTGAGTTCAGTGGCTGACATCATTTCTGCTCGGTGTTTGTAGTAATCGTCTCTGAGGTTTCCTGTATGGAAGGAAGTAATCCAACAGGTGTAGCTGTCTGCTAGCAGGCTGTGGCGTACACTGCTAGCATATAGCTAGCAGGGTAGCAGTAGAGCACGGGTTGAGTGTGTCTGACGGTTTAAAGTATCTGAGGTGGGAATTTTTCCACTACGTGTACTTTTATCTCAGACTTGTCGTTAAACAGTCTGGATCGTGGTGGTGAGGCAGCACAGGGCTGTATTTAGGCACACCATGTGAGAACCGTGGAGACTCAACCGTGAGAACCGTGACCGTGAGCAGAGCGGTAGCAAAAACTTTTCTCAACTACTACTACTACTACTACACTGCTCAGTTGATCAGATCACATAGTTTGATGATAAAAGAATTCTGCGGAGGCAAGGCTGGGTGGAATGTTTGATGTTCGCCCTCTGCCCTATCAGAAATCCTATCAAGCCTTTGATCTTAGGAGATCTACCAAATACCACCCCCCTTTTCTTCCTATGTGGGTTTTTTTAGAGTCCGTTCTCCAGTATACACCCACTTCTTCTAATTGGTCTCTTTGGTAAATTATCCAATAGACTAAAAGAGGAGTTGACCTGTCTCCCTGCTCATTTCCCATAACTCATCTAACTCGGCTGTGGTCAACCTTATGTACTCCCCCCAAAATGACCTCTCTGTCCTTCTACGGGAACCTAAACGTTTAGGCATCTTCCACCATTTGGTGGGGAGCCAAATTCAGGTTTTAGTACTTTATGGTGGCCTGTCGTCTGCTAACCTTTAACACTCGAACAGCTGAAAAACTACTCTGGGACCCCTGGAGCTGTGAGCCCCACTCCGTGTACAGTCCTTCACTCACATAAGGAAAAACAATTAGTCATCGTTGAATCTAAACTAAGTAAACTCAAAGATCAGAAAGTGTTGCCATCCAGATACCTCAGTGACATGAAGACATGAATCAGAGGCACAAAAAACGTTGACAGCGGTGGCCGGTCATTATGTTTACCAATACCTGACCCCTGCCTTGGGCACACACATTTTTCCAATTTGTTTTGAAATATTAAAGATCTTACAAAAAATAATGAGAATATAAATATAAATGTATATATATATATATATATATATATATATATATATATATATATATATATATATATATATATATATCCTTGATAGGGATGTAGCGTCTAATTCCGATCGAGTCTCAAACCACGTGATCGGCCCCAATTTATGATCACGTGATCTGATTGGAACATCCCTAAATATGATCAACCAAATGTGATGAAACAACAGTGTTGAGATTCCATCAAAAACATCTATCTACTGTGTTAAAGAGATGTCTGTAGCGGCATAGAAATAGGGCTGTCTTGCTGCAGTTAATTGTGCACAGCTGACCACTAGGGCAGCAGTACATAAGTACGGCCCTCCTCCGTGTGCTCTCAATGAAGCGTCACTTCCGGGTCAGAGGTGTTTGCCCATGCAGGTAATGCTCTGCGCTGCTGCTGCTGCTGCTGTGTCCTCTCTCTCTGTGTTACACCAAATACTATCCTGTGGCTAATGCTAGTGGGGTCACAGGTAGATGTCTGCAGTCGTGTGGGTCTCTCTCTCCCTCCCTCTCCCTGTGCACTTTTGACTCTGAAAACGAGATGCTACCTTAAATCTAGCCCTTAAAAGCCTCTGTAAATGTAGCTCAGCCATGCTAATTTTATGTTTATTGTCAGGGAACACTCATCAGCTGGCCGAAATCCACAGATGGCATATCACGTGACTCCACCACCAACTGATTGGTACCGCTGTTGTTTTGTCTCTGCTGCTGTTTTGTCTCTCCTACTTATACACAACGTTGTCTCTGCTGCTAAATACACAACCTTGTCCTCTGCTTCGTCGGACTTTGTCTCCGGCGGGGACCTATTCATTGCTGCGGCCTTGTGCTTCTTGGTGGCGCTGCTGTTATCTGGCTTTTGGCTACAGCCGGCTTGCATGGTGGACTGCCGACACCGCACTTTTAACCCCTTAGGCTGGGTTTTATTTTGAAAAATACTAGATTTTGACATCTAAATTTCAGAAGGCTCTGGCTTGAAAGTGGTTTGAGATAGAGACAAAGTGTAAATAAGACAAATATTGAGAATGACCTCATGTTTATCTAGGGAGGACATTTTCCCATCTAATTTGCATATTATGACGTCATATGGTGGTGGCCATATTGGATTATGTAATTTCCATGAAATACCTGATATTGTGAAAGACAGGTGAACTTATTTCATCAAATTCATTCCCTCCATCCATTTGTTATATTGTCCACACATCAAGTGAACAGGGAAAAAGCTAATTGTAAGCCAACAGTTGTAAACTAGAGCTATTACTACACCACAAAACTCTTTTTTTTTACCCACCACCACCCCCATTGGAGGACACTTTTTCTTTTTCTTTTCTTTTTTCTTCCCTTTTTCTTGTTTTTTCCTCTTCTTTATCATTATTATTAGTATTATTATTATTATTATTATTATTATTATTATTATTATTATTATTATTATTATTATTGTGTAACCCGGGTGGAGAAATCAGGGATTAAAATGAGTTGGTTCCTAAATAAAAGCAGAAATGAGTCAGTAATACATCTAAACTAAAAGTAATTTGGTTTAAGAAAGAGGAAGAATGGTTAACTCAGAGATTAAGGCAAATTAATCATAAGTGAGTGATTGTAAATATTTGGAAAATAAGTCAAAAGGAACAGTAAGGTAAATTGTTAAAGAAAAAATACAGACTGTGCCTTTATTGTCATTTGTTGTATTTGATTGGTAACTGTATGTATCCGTCAGTGTCACCTGTGGTAATTGGCTGTAGGTAAGGAAGAGCCCAGTAGGGGGCGGGACGTGTGGGGAGACGGAGAGGAGACGAAGCAGCGACACGACGGTGAGAGGAGTGAGCCACGGAGCTGGAGATTGCAGATAGTGAACTTTTGGAAGTAGTCTTTTTCAGTGTTAAAAGGACGTTTCAGCGCAAGTCGGTGAGGCGAGGGACCGTCACGCACATTCCTGGAGTAACCAAGGTGGTCTGGACCGAGGGCGGGTGCAACTCGGACCTGAGCTGACTGCGCTAGCTGGCTAGCTGTCGGAGCAGCGGACGCCATTGTCTGAACTTCCACTGTGTTTGGTGTTTCCACGAGGACCTAAAGAGGACTTCATCTCCGCTGTTGGGTTCATCTCATCCGTCTGTGAACTGTGTCTCTGGAATGGAAATTGCCCGGTGAGATAAACTATTCTTACTGTATTGAAGAGGAGAGAGTTTTTTCGGCCGCACCGCACCCGAGCAACCCACAGGCCTGCCACGTTTTTTGTTTTGCGTGCGTGTGTGTGTGTGTGGGCCCACTGTGTGTAATGTCAAGCTAATCAAAGTATTATTTGTCTGAGAAATGGATATTGTGTGACTAATGTCTTAAGTTTAAAGGAAAAGAAGGAAATAAGGAGTTTTTGTCTGAAACATATAAGCCAATAATTTGAGCTATAGTTTGTAAACAGCTAATTCATTTTCATGCTGTTTGTTATTTTCATACCTGTGGTAAACAATATTTGTGTTTTCAACAGTTTATCAAGCCAATTATACCTTAAGGGTGTATATGTGTATTATTTCGCTGGTTTGATGAGAAGTCTATTTCTATGAGAAAGGGGTGCATATTCTTTGCACAGTTATTTGTCTATTTGTTCCAAACAAAGCCCTAGTAAAATATGGGAATTCATTTAATCCAAGTTGTCGGGTCAGTCATTTTAAATGTATATTTGAAACAGAGAGATTTGAATGCTATTTTTAGTTTCTGCTGAGATTGATCGGGTATGGTATCACCCAAACGCAGGTAAACCTTTTGGTATCTACCTTTAAACAAACCGAACCCAAAACACCCCATCATCCTCTAAACTCTAAAAAAAGTCTAAACTGATCCCAGTCACTTAGGCGTTTTATGGTACAGGGTGGTGGAGTGCTACAATTGTTATTATTATTATTATATGATGATAATAATAACAGACAGCGTCTTTTAGCTGCAGATAAAAGTTTGTAGTATTTGTGTATGAGTGTGAATAAGAACAAGAACAATTAAAGCTGCAAGCAGCGTTGAACGGGCCCTCGCAGTCCACGCGCGTCGGGGCATGCCCCGGCCGATGCATGCTGCCGTCGGGGCATGCTCAAGCTACACCTTCCGCTGAGTAAGTCGGTCCTTCATAATTCGGTGACCTGCTATTGCCGGTGTGAAATAATGTACACTGAAGTCAGAAAAACTGTGTGAACCGCTGCATGATTCCCCAGACAAAGACTGAGTCGATGGTCCGCCTCTTGAGCTGGCTGAAGAGAATGTGCACACGAGGCATGATGCAATGAAATAGTTTCAGGAAGAAGCTGAAAGCACACTGCGCCCTCGTGTGCCCCTCGCCCCCCCTCTTCTATTTCGCGAAGGGTTGAAAGACTCATCATCAATACTCTCAGCCCTATTCAGACCATCCATGCTGCCCCTACGACACCCATCAGCCCTTCTCCAAACACTTCGCCCCTGTCTCCCCCTGCTATCCCCACTTGTGTTAGGAGAGGAGTGTGTGTTTTGTGCTTCATGAACACTGCTGCGTTGCATAGCTACACCGCTGCCGCGGATGGAGGCTACATGACCGTTGCGGTATAACGAGTGAACACTGACGCTGATCCCAGCGCTGTTCTCACCACCCCCGCTACTTCTACCACATCCACTCACTCCCCTACTGATACTACGAGTTCGTATATCATTTCCACTCCCACCTATGTTGGACAAAGGGTCGTGTGTTCATGCTTGTGCGTCCTCCTCGCTCTGCGCGGCACCGCCATTGCTAAACAAAGACGCACCGCGACTAGCAAGCTCACTATCCGGCCGATCGTCATCTCCCAAAGTTAGATTTTCCCCTTCAGAATCAGAATCAGCGAATAGGAGCTCAAGCACTTCCCTACGTGTCAGTTTTTTGCTTGCCATTGACGTTTATTTTGTGTCAATAACTCCTAAAACCAGCAACACCGCTTCAGCAAAGTAGCTTCGTGGCACACTGTCTTCGCTCTCTCACCCACCAGTTTGCATGGGACTTCTTCGAAGTTTTTGCATTGAAGCATGTCATTTTTCTGAGCTAAGGTCTTAGTACAGGATGTCTGCCAACTAGTGGTGGGGAGTATGAACAACATGTAACACTCTATTCAGAGAAAACAGCTGTTTTGTTCAGTACCGTGGGGTGTCGCAAATTTGCGACTCTGGCGCATAAAGGGTTAACCTGTTTGTTTCTTTTATTTCAACCAAATGGTTGTGAAGAATAAATCCCTTATTTTTGGATCATTTGTTTTGTTTTCTTTACTTTGCTATTGTTTGGATTAAGTCAATTGTTTTGTTTAGACAATTGTGTTGAACTTATTTTGTGAACTGTTTTCTTTTGAATATTATGTTGTACATTTTGGGTTAATTATGTCCCTTCTTCTTGTGTGCTGTGCTCCCTTGGTGTGCTGTGCTCCCTTGGATTTTGGCGATATCAAAGTGTGTGACTGCCACGCATGTCTGGGTGAACCCTTTTTTATTTATTTATTTTTGTTGAGTCCCCTTCACTAGCTCTTTCCCCAACAGTAGGCCTCAGCCCCTGATTAGGCTCCCTTTTCATTTTTTGGTATGAATGGCTATTTTTGTAAGAATATATATATTTTATCAATAAAGTATTTTTGTAAACTGGGAACCACATGTCTTGCCTGTCGAGTGAAAAGAACCTGTGTTTTTTTATAACTGCAAAATAATTCCTTGCGTGCAATTCCCAAGGTGGCATTGTTGAGCAACCTAGGAGTCACATTGAGAGCCTTAGCCACGCTACATGTCTATGAAGTTAGCATTCTTACCAGCCTGACCTGGCCTGTCCTGTTTCCTGATACCACTTTGTACCTCCGGAGGTGATAGTTGGATAGTCCTCTTAGCTTAGACAGGTAAAAACAGTGAGTTCACTTCTTAGTCTAATAAGTTAAACAAATTGACAAACTGTCAAGCAACCAACATCTTTTTATTTTCATGTTTTATTGTTTTTATAATTTATTAATACTTTATCTATTTTCCTTTCCAAACCAAAAAGTTCAATCGTATTCCATCTGAATTCAAGTATCTCTCTTCTCCTAGACTACGATGACCTTAATTGTCTCATTAACTCCTCAGAAAAAATACACTTCAGTGAAACTGGAAATAATTGAAATAAAACTTGTTTGTGTCTACACTCTGATCAATGGTTTGTTCAAAATAATGCCTACATTCCCAGTCTGAAAGGTGAAAATATTCATACATGCTTATGCTTTTGCAAGCTGCTGATATCTGACTCTCTTTCTCTCCTCTGCCAGGTTATGCCTGTCCTGCCCCCGCCTGCCCTTGCAGTACTGGTCATGACTGCTGTAAATTACCTCCATACTGTCGGTCTGTATGTTCAGTCCTGGACTGTTGTCCAGCCTGGTTGACTGAGCTCAGATGCTCTCATTGACTCCCACTGGGATCTGATGTTGCAGTCAAGACAGATTTTGTCAGCCTGTTCTTCTTACATAAATAAGTTAGCCAGATCTGACTGTTGATGATTTGAGTCTGGATTTTACATTTCTGCAAAGCAGTTTTTATCTACCACTGTTGTCTGGGCAACAAGTCCTGACACTCAAACTGCAATTGCTGCTTTTTGATAGTCAGTGGATGCCCTTATTATGAAACTAGATCTCAATAGGGGAGACAAAACCAAGTGTGTATTTGAGCACACGATACATAAAACCCATGAATTACTAAATAAATATTACCTGAAAGACTGGCTGCTTTGGCATAATATCGTACTTTGACTGTGAAAGCGTATAAGGGGTATGGATTTAGTTGAACCTATTAAGGAGACTGATCGCTTTCTTTCTCATACAAACATTTTTAACCATGGTTCAGAACATGGGCACCCCTAAACTTCTAGTAAGATGTTATTCTAAAATTTTTGTTCGTCTTTGACAAGGTTAAATAATGTCCAAAACATACTCTGTAGTTTGTGGTTTAAAATGTATATGTTATAGACGAAAATGAAAACACCTCCGCTTAGCAAATGGTATCATCCTCTTCTCACCCGCCACTTCTTCTCTGTACCTGCACCACTCTGCAGCCCAACCGTCGTCCAGCGCGACACACACGCAGAGTGAGAATCTGTTTAGTTGTAGTGTTGTGAATCAACTAAGTTGCTCCAAAGCTGTGTCTCACACTTCTTACCTTTTACCTAGAATTGTTCCGATACCTTATCGGTGAGTACTGGAGTCCAGGCACCATTTACCAGTTAGCTCTGTTAGCGCCATTAGCGTGGCTACTTTTGAACTGGAGTGGTCCGTTTATTTATTAAACATAAACAGCAGCGCGACAAATAAACTGCGTACCTGTGTAGTGCGTGTGTGTATCTCTGTTGTTAAAGTTTATCCTTACTTTGAGACTCATTTTAACAATCGGGAGTCATGTAAACATGGTGTCTTTTCTGGTCAGTCTTTATGGAAACATGAAGCCCTGCCAGTGGTGAGTTGTGTGTCTGACTATCAGACTAGACAAAAGTCTGTGGTTGTGTGTTTGTGGCCTGCCAGTGACCAATGGACATACAACAGTTCTTTAAAAGAAAAAAGACAGATTCAGGTGAGAGACTAGGGACAGTCCATAATGACCTCTGTCTTGTTTGTTTTCTTCTGAAAAGTGTTAAGCTAAAGTAACAGATAATATAAAGACAGGTGTGCAACCAAGTAGGTTAGAGATGGCCATTTGTACATAATTTATAGAAGATGACTTGCATTTTGTTGTCCAAGTACCTGTTACTTTGTTCAATGACAATGAAGTTGAATCTAATCTAATCTAATTACTGTTGATAGAAAACGGTCAGGAAAACCAGCTGAGTGAAGAAGGCTTTGTGTTTGTTAGAGGGGGCTGTCTGTGTGAACTGTCACAACAAAGTGGTGTTCAGAAAAGGTCTCCAAAAAGAATCTGGATTTTGGTGTTAGTTGACCCAATGTAAAAATGATAGTTATTTTTCAATAGACATTTTTTTAGTTTTTGTGTGAAAAAAGGGTGGGTGGTGGCAGTGGGGCTCACCCCTAAAGCTCTGACCCTAGAATCGCCCCTGGTTCAGAACACACACATATTGCATCATTCCAAAAGTATCCATCTCTTAAATATCCTCTCATGTGCTTTCAGACCTGGTCTGGTAAAGGTAATAGCTTTATAAGGTTTTAACTTCAGCATTTTCAAAAATTGTTGCGGGCACATCCATAACCTAACCTAAATATGTGCACACTGGAAAAAAGTTTCCTTTACTGTCATTGTGAGCTTTTATTTACCAGGATGATGATGTGTTCAAACCATGACATCTTCTCTGTGATGCTGATACTCAGGAGACTATAACTTAAGGAGGTGCACAAAGCTGGGATAAAGTTGCATGAGCAACAGCTTGTTTGGCATTTGCAACAGCTGCCTCTCCAGAGGAATATAAAAATGTAGGTTTTTGCCATTGTGACTGCATACATAAAAACATAATTTATCAATTTCAAAGTCAAAGTGAACTTTATTGTCAATCAGACCATGCAATTAGTGCAAGTAAATACACAGAGGATCAAAATTGTGTTTCTCCATACTTCAAATGTGCAAGTAATATTTTAACACACAACATAAACATAATAGTGCACACAGATATAAAGAAATTAACACAACATATACAGACATACAGTGGGCATATACATTATCCAGAATAGAATATTCACAGTGTGCCAGAATTTGAATTCAATTTTGAGGTATGTTACTGAGGTGCAAAAGTGCAGAATAGCAGCATGAAGGTATGTAAACATGTATGATATTGTGCATGTAGAGAGCATAGTACAGACATTGAGTTTAAATTATTTTAAAACTCAGTTGGTCTTTTCGGGTGCTTCGAATTGTGTCTGGCACAACAGTCATGTGTCATTCAGTGTTGAGGCTGGGGATTTCTTGGGTAGCGGTATGATGGTGGTGGCTTTGAAGCATGCTGGTGTGATGGCTTGGCTTAGAGAGGTGTTGTATATGTCCATGAGAACATCAGTGAGTTGGTCAGCACAGTCTCGGCACATGCCCCAGAATGTTGTAAGGACCTGCAGCTTTCCTTGGGTTCACCTTGAGTACGGTCCTCCGCACGTCAGCAGGGTCCAGGTGAGGTGTTTCATTGTCCGAGCAGGGAGGGGGTTTTGTTGGTGTTGTTTTCCTCAAACTGGCTGAAGAAGGTGATAAGTGTGTTGAGGAAATCTATTTTGTCCTCACATTGTGGGGGTGCTGGCCTGTAGTCGGTGACCAGCTGGATGCCTTGCCACAGGCACCTGAGGTCCTTTGTGTCCGTGAAATGTGCTTGGATTTATCTGTCTATAGGCATGCTTGGCTGTTCTCACGCCCCGGTTCAAGTTGGCCCTGGCAGATCTGAGGGTGTCTTTGTCCCCGGACTTGAAGGCAGCTATCCGTGCTCTCAGGAGCTCACATACCGCCCTGGTGAACCAGGGTTTGTCATTGGCTGTTGTGTTGATGTTTTTGATAACGGTCACATCTACCATGCATTTGTATATGTATATAGTCACAGATTAAGGGCTCTATCTTGCACTAAGCACAATTGACTTTGTACACTGGCGCTTGTATAATTCCTATTTTGCATTCGAAGCACACTGGAATTTTCCCTCCACAGACACACGTCCGTAAATTAGGGAATGAATTTGCGCTTCCGGGGGAGGTTCAGCGAAAAGAGGAGGCGTGTTCCGGCGCAAATGTTCCCTGGTGCTATTTTGCTGTTTCAGAAAACAATTCCGCAACAGACCAGGAAAAACCTAGTCTAAAGTCAGTGGCGCTTATTCAGATGCTATTTTAAGAGCGCATGCTTGGCCATAATGTAGCGTGTGCACAACGTGCATACACTTTGCTTCTCTCATCTACAAGGTAGCAGTTCCCATTTTTGCAAACCATACAAAAAAAGCTGAAAAGATTTAAACAGAAGAACTAATTCTTTTTCCCTCTGATAGGCATGCGACGCACCCGCCGTAGCCGTGAGGGTCTGGGAGTGGCAATGCGCGATGTGCTCCTAGTGGAGCAGGTGGACGGAGATGGAGTTGGGGAGGAGGAGGAAGGGGCACAACAGGAGCAGGTGGTGCATTTGGAGACTTGAGGCGATGCGCCTGAGAGGCCACAGCAACATTGCCACTCGGTCAAGACAGGCATTAATACCTTGCCGCATCACAGACAGTGCGGTCCGGTCTGACAATGCTTCCACGGCGTGTAGTGGGTCTGGATCCTCTGCACTTTGGTGTTTGCGTTGCTCCCTCCTCAGCTGGCCCTTGCGCACTGCTCGGCCCGTGCACACTGCTCCCGAGGCCAGGTGCGATGTCCTGGGGATGCCAGCCGTAGAAACAGTTGTGGCAATTTCCCTCCACGGCCGTTTAAACAAAGCTAATTGGATGGATTTCTCCCATCCCCATACAAGGCCACTTCTCATCTTTGCGGCCCTGACGAGAACATTGGTCTCCTCGGCTGTGAACCGCTCCTGGCGTGCGCCTGTCAAATTTGCCATTATAATAGCAATGGAACAAGTGCGCCTGCTTTTAAAGGGAATGTGAGATGACGCTCTGATTGGTTTATTGCACGTTACACCCAAACCACACCTATGAGTAATGTAGCTACTTCAGACCAACCCATTTTAGATTTGCGTCGGGTGCAAGAGTCATTTATCCCGCCGGCATAATAGCAACAGCGCCTGAGATCCGCCCACAAAGCTACTTGCATTTTGCGTTTGATACTTGTGTTTCAGATCGTTAAGATAGAGCCCTAAGTTTATTCCGTCAAGTTGACATGCTGGTTGGTGGTGGCAGCCTCCCTAAAAACAGTCCAGTCTGTGCAGTCAAAACAGTCCTGGAGAGCTGAGGTGGCTCCCTCTGGCCATGCTCTGATCTGCTTCACAGACGGCTTGTTCCTGGTCAATAATGGTCTGTAAGCTGGAATTAGCATAACAGAGAGATGGTCCAAGTTCCCCAGGTGGGGGTGGGGAACAGCTCTGAATGCCTGTTTGATGTTGGTGTAGACCTGGTCAAGAGTGTTCTCTCCCCTGGTCTCAAAGTTCACATGTTTGTAGTAATGTGGTAGTACTGTTTTCAGATTGGCCTGATTGAAATCGCTAGCAATTATGTAGACAGAGTCCAGGTTCGAGTTCTGCATTCAGCTGACAGACTGATACAATGTAGACAGTGCTTCCTTAGTGTTCGCACTGGTTAGAGATATAATACTCCATGAAAGAACATTATAACATATGATATTGTCTAAAATAACATTTAATTATAGTAAGAAAAGAGTAAAGTTGCAGTGGGCTACTATTATAAACATGCACCATATATAGTTTTGATGTATATTTTTCAAGATTGATAAAGTTTTTATAAAGTTTTTGTTTTTTTCCTGGATGGCTACACTTCTGAACATATGCTGTCTGTGCGCTTAAACTAGTTCTGTAAAGCTGCTGTAGCTTCATCTGTCCACACTTTTAATGTTATTTTTATAACTGTTAATCGGCTTGGAGTAAGTGGAGGAACAGGGTTAAAAAGGTCTGACTTATCAAAATGGGGGCTGGGAAGGGGTTTGTAGCTGCCAGGAATGTTTGTTTTAACATAGTACAGTATCAGGGGTGAAACCAATTAACACACAAAGCAGGAGCTAGGCGGTTATATTAATGTGTCTACTGTATGTATAAAAGTATAAAAGTGCACACACTCTCCTCACACAACATTAAAAACCTATCCTCATCTCCACTCTCTCAGAGGTCCCACTTCTTTAGCCTCTGTCTTAAAGTTTTCAGACACTAATAGGCTTCGAAGCCACTAGCAGTGGATTAAGGGCAGAAAGAAAGGCAAGCCACCTTGCTGTGTTCTCTTCTCGTTTTCCTCTTAAATGAAAAGAGGCACAGGTGTCATCTGTGGCTGGGTAGGAGGGCCACACTGGCTCCCTGGCTGTTCAATTGAAGAAGGTGACATGCAGTGATCTAGTTCCTCTTCCCAGGTCTGTCTAATTACCGGCTTGATCACCGGCCTGACCTTTCACATTCAGGCTGGACAGAAGAAGGCGCCACCACCTTGATAGAGCTGGATAATAAGGACAGGAGGGTGGGGCGGTGGGGAGATGTACTGTTAGAGTGAGAAAAGGGCGGTAGTATAAGTCCTTTTAGTAATTGTGCCTTTTTATCCTGTGGGGAAGCAATAAAATGACCCATCTCACTCTGATCTTTCTTTCTTCTTCTTTGCCTTTCTCTTTGTTTTTTTTCCCCATTTTTCCCCTTTTACCCTCTCTTTTGCATTTTTTCATCAGTAATCGATCTCTTTTCCCATGTATTTATTTTATTTCCCTTTTGCTCTCTTTTTGTCTTCCATTTTTTTTTTTTCTATCCAGGCCTCTAATGTCCCAGTTTAATGTACACATTTGGTCTTGTAAGGTCTAGGGACATGGGGTTGACCAGCATTTCAGCATGCACTTATAATCAACCAGTAGTGATGGCAAAGGGAGCATTCACCAAATATGCAACAAGTGACTTTAGAGATAATTTGCCCTTGCATTAAATTTTAATGCAATTCAATATTAAGTACTAATGCATTACCATGCAAGAGCACAAAAAAATAATCGGCAATTTCCAAAATAATGTCATATTGGGAATGACAATAATTTTTTGTTTCTTTAGGTACAGATTAATTTTTTCAGGCATCAGGACACTGATGATTTTTAAGCCTAACTGTTATTATGTGACCAAAATAGGTTTTGAAGATTTGTTTCCAGAGGGAATTTAATTATTTGGATTCCAAATAGGTGGTCAATTTATCAAAAGAATGTCTGTATAAAAAGTTGATTCATGGTCTTCAGAGATGTGAGGAGCTGCTTGCAGGTTAACCAGCCTGGTCAGCCATAATGAGAACAGTCTGATCTCCACAACCCTTTGGTAAATTACTGGTGTCTTCATGGCATTTCAAATATTTCATTTTTTTTCTCTGGTTATAATGCGCTCACACAGCCATCATGAACTCCCCTGCATGGGCTTGGAATGAATGAATGAATATCTACTATTGTACAGAAATACTATTTTTCTCATTTGTTTCAAGAGAGGAGTTATCTAAGTGACCATTTTAATCCTCTAGCTAATTATCAAGCTAAATATCCAACATGCTAGTTAACGTCCTCTAGCTAATAACCAAGCTAAATATCCAAAATGCTAGTTAACGTCAAGGACTGCGGTGGAAGACAACAGTAAAATATTTCCTTTCTCTAACACTGGATTTATTTATGCCAACGGAAATATAAAATAATAAACAATAACAAATTGTGCTGCAAATTTGTCTGAAGGCAAAGTAAAAGTTCAAGTTTTATTTGGCACTTTACATGGTACAACAGCATTGCCTCTGTGGGCTGGACAATCAATTGCAGACTGATTGTGTTGTGCCAAGTCTTTGTCAAGACTCAAATGCAGAGAGAGCAGAAGCAGTGGTCGAGTCTAACAGATTTTATTTAAACTCAAATGGTAGGTGGACGGGGGGCGTAGTGGGGTGAGCCTGGCTGGTCGGCAGGCAGGCAGGCAGGCAGGCAAGCAGGCAGGCAGGCAGGCAAGCAGACAAGGTCTGAGAGCTGCTCATGTGGAATTCTGGAAGCTGGGGTGGAGAGGTGCTGGAGTTTTCTGCCATGAGGTAGAAACAAAGACACAGCCATGAGCTGGAGCTCACAGAGAAAAATAGACTAGCATATCCATGGAACCTACAATAAATAATTTTAGGAAAAAACACAAAGCTAACACAATGGTTAGAGGGCTTTGATTAAGTCACTGTAACTGGCGGAACAATCTGGAGCAGGAGTTGAGATGAGACCGGGGTTATGTAGCAGGTGATGATGAGTGGAATGATCTGCAGGTTTGCCTCTCCGCTGCTGGCGACACTGCTGCCACACCCACAGATCCAGACACAGGTAAACAGGAGCAGGTGAGGGAAAAAGGGAGGGGGAAGACAAACAGGTGCTCAGGTAGTTTTTATTTTCCTGAACACTGTAGTTAAAACGCATGCACACACGGGCACGCGCGCACACACACACACACACACACAGCTTATCCCTAGACCTGACATGCTGATCAATGTGTGAGGATTAAGCATGTAAGTGAAGTGAGGCTGGGGGCAAACCTGTCTCTTCCACTCATTCCTTAAGTAAGATGAGAGTAAAATGAGAAGGGATGGCAGACTATCATGCTGTCATGCTGCTTCAAACCCAGTATTTCTCCATACAGAGTGTCCAACAGGTGACTACACACTGAACAGAACCAAAGATAGCACTTCCTTCATTACTTGCACATAATACATGACATACTACAGTGTTCAGGCCTTTGTGCTAGTTAGGGAGACTTTATATCTCCGACCTCACTGACCTGATACGAATAGTTTCAAAGAGGTATAAGAGGTATGAACTGTCCTGTATGATAACAATTGTTTTCTGACTGGGTGTCGAGATCTGATTTAGCAGTCAGTGGTGCCTCTTATTTGACTGCACATAGTATCGAACAAAAATGGCCATGTCATCAGCATACTTAGTGTATGATTTATCCACTGTCCTTTTTAGATTTACACAAATCGTAAAAACAAATCAATTCTGCCCAGTAGGACTTTCTTGTAGGAAAGTGTAGTTTCTGGGCTTTTCCTCCTCCAATGAATCGGTGTGTAGTTTGATGATAAAAAAATTCTGCGGAGGCAAGGCTGGGTGGAATGATAGAGCAATCTTTATTGAAACAAAATCTAGAGCCTGTGGACAAAGTAATGCCAAAACGCTTTGCCCTCTGCTCTATCAAAACTCCTATCAGCCTTTGATCTAAGGAGATTTACCAAGTGCCACCCCTCTCTTCTCTCTCTGCACAGGCCTTTAGAGACACTTTTCCAGTACACACCCACTTCTTCTTATTGGTCATTTTGGTATGTTATCTAATAGACTAAAAGAGGAGTTGACCTATCTCCCTGCTCTTCTCCCATAACTCATCTGACCTGGCTGCAGTCAACTGTAGGTCTTGTCCCCAAAATGACCCAAATGGGTTCCCCATCCTTCTACAGGAACATAAACGTTTGGGCATCTCCCACCATTTGGCGGGGGCCAACCTCAGGTTTTAGTACTTTATGATGGCCTGTCGTCTGCTAACCTTTAGCACTCACCCAATTGAAAAACTACTCTAGGACCCCTGCACTCCTTAACTCACGTGAGGAGAAACAATTAGTCATCATTCAATCTACACTAAGTAAACTCAAAAATCAGAATGTGTTGCTATCCAGATACCTCAAAAACATGGGTTGGCATGAGTTGACGTGTTGAGGCAAAAAGGATGTTCAGTATGCAGGATTATAATATATTATTATTAGTATATATATTATTAGTTTTCTTTATAGTCAGAACACAGAGCCTGAAATATTTTAACTGCATCCAGTTTCATAATAAAACAACTTCATTGTTCATGTACACTTTAGCTGAGTTTGTGAAATTGTGTTACGTTTGCGGAATGAGATGAACACAGTCATTTTTGTTTGCATGCATCTTTTTCACTCTTTTAGTTCTTTCTGTGTAGGATATTATTGTGATCCAAATTTTGGAGGAACAATTTTCCACCATGCTTGGGGGGATGCAAAGACTATAGACACTCTCTTCATGAGTTGCAATGACTGGGATAAGCTGCCAAACCAAAAAAACAACCTGTATGCCGCATTATGTAACAACACCGCATTATGTAATAATGTAATAAATTTTCAATTCATTATGTAATAATGCCGCATTTTGTAATAATCTATAACATTTTGTAATACAATTCTTGAACGTGATATGTAATAAACTTTGCCGCATTTTGCAATAAGTTCTTACATATTGTGTATGTCAGTAATTACAAAATGCAGGTGTTGCTCTTTTTTTATCAAGAAAATGTAATAATTGGTGCATTATGTAATAAACTGGATGAATGGATGTCTTAATTAGAAAAAAACATTATACCATTGTAACGCTTGCCAATGTAATAATGCCCGCAAACATAATAAAACCACAAACGTGATAAAATCTGCAGCATTTAATGTAAATGTAATACATTTTCCACAAACGTAATAGCTGCTGCCTACTACAAACGCAACACGCGATTTCCCACAAACTATTACGTTTGCAGGGATTTATTACATTTGTGGGGAAGTGAAAATATGTATTGTAATAACTTCCCACAAATGTAATAATACAATGAATAATGGTCGTTGTGGTGGTTTTATGGCATATAAATATCTAGTTTAAACAGATTTAGTTCTTTGCATAAGCAAAATGCTTCTTGTTAATGAGGATCATCTCTCTCTCTGACACCGCTGTCCACAGTGCTGTGCATCACTACCTGGGTGAATGTGTTACATCAAAATGAGTCGGAAGCAGCAGCAGCCCGTTCCTAGATGTGGTCTTACGTGAAGAAAATGAATTTTGGGCTGTTTTGGGTTTTTATGTGTTTCAGAATTAATACAATCTCTGCTTTAATAGATAGGCCGTAGTCAACATTCAAATGATAAGCTGTAGTTTAAAAATTAGTTTAGTAACGTTAGGTCAGAGGCGTTTCCCCCAAACACATGTTAATTGACAGATTGAATGGAGTTATTGACAGAGGAGATAGATTGTGGTTGACAGAGGGAGATAGCTAGCTTGAAAAAAAAAGAAAATTTCCGTGAGGAAAACATCAACTGACATATAAATTCCCGTTTGCAATAAAAATCTGCATTTATTGCTCAATTGTAAACACAACACTTAAAATGAAATAACACCAAAATGTACATTTTAACAAGTTTAATTATACATTTATCAATATTCATATCATCGCACATAGTAAACCTTAATTATTGCATATATTGACACAAGAATTTAATAGAGAAAAATCAGAACGTGAAAATTAACAATTAAAAGTAACTTATTTGATTGTGAAACATTTCATTTTAACACTTAATAATATAAATTAAAAAATGATAATAATGATCTAAAAAGCTGGAAACGAGCTGATCTAAAACAAAAAAGAGCCGTTGTGATCACTGGTCACAGTCTCCGCAGATTACCTCCACTCTCCTCGCACAGTTAACACACATGGACTTGTGGCATTTCAAGTGTCCGATGTTTGGTTCTGTTTACAGCTCTTTTCGGACCGGTAGTCTCCGCCTCCGTGTCTGCTGCTGCTGCATTGGTTCGTTCCGCTGCTGCCCACCTTGCGCTGGCTGCCGCGGCCCTTTTCCCCACCTCTTTCGGACCGGCACTGTCCGTGACTTTCCTCCGGACTCTCCTGCTGCTGGTGCTCCTTCAATAAGATGCAGGCATGATCCCAGCCAGGTCGAGGATGTTATAGAAGACCGCCACTGGCCATCTTCCGTACTGCCTTTGACGGAGTACGCCCTTGCCATCTGGTCTGGGGCGTCCACACCGTCCATAGTGTTGTTGTAGTACATCACGGACTCTGGTTTTGCCTTCGCTCCACTAAAGGTGCCCACACCTGTGTGCACGGTGCTCAGGATGCAGACATTCTTCCTCGGCTTTCCCTGGTACACAGTCAGTTCAGCACCTTGGTGTTGGAACAGTTCCGCTTGCTGTCTCATGGAGGGGGGAAACCCCGTTTTTGTTTGCCCATGGTGCCAACCAGGCTATATAATACAACTATATGATAATTAACTTACAAGTCAATTCGCGGGGAAGCACAAAAAATGTAACAGTGAAACCATGCGAAATGATGTGCGGTCAATTTGACCGCTTATGGCCGAAATAGGTAAAACATAATCCTGACAGCAGAGCAGAAAGTCAGCAGCTGGATTTTGCACCCACGGTCAGAAGTATAGTAGGTGTATAGGCAAACACACAACAACCACACTGACCATTATTCATTGTATTATTACATTTGTGGGAAGTTATTACAATAAAGATTTTCACTTCCCCACAAACGTAATAAATCCCTGCAAACGTAATAGTTATTACATTTGTGGGAAATCGCGTGTTACGTTTGTAATAGGCAGCAGCTATTATGTCTGTGGAAAATGTATTACATTTGTGGATTTCTTACATTTAAATGTCATTAAATGCTGCAGATCTTAATTACGTTTGTGGTTTTATTACGTTTGCAGGCATTATTACATTGGTGTGCGTTACAATTACAATAGGTATAAAGTTTTTTCTAATTAAGACATCTATTTTGTGGTTTATTACATAATGCACCAATTGTTACATTTTCTTGATAAAAAAAGTGCAACACCTGCATTTTGTAATTACTGACGCAATATGTAAGAACTTATTACAAAATGTGGCAAAGTTTATTACATATTGCGTTCAAGAATATTATTACAAAATGTGGCAGATTATAATAAAATGTGGCGTTATTACATAATGAATTGAAAATGTATGACATTATTACATAATGCGGCATTATTACATAATGCGGTGCTACACACCCTATGACTAAAAATTGAGAATGCTTCTTTAAAGACGAATGATGGGCAATGTAATCATAGCAGTAAAATACTATTTATTTATTAACAAAAGTTTTCCTTCAATTGTTTTTTTTTCTACTCATGTAACTGCATCCACAGTGCGGTTTACACTGAATCAGGGGGCTTAATGAACCCTGTAGTGGCTGTAGCAAAGCTGCATGTATGGATATAAATGTTATCTATATTTTTTATGACTAGAGACCATTTTGCAATTGGATCACACAGCCAGGACCTCTGCCTGTTCATGTTCCAACCCATGACTTCTAGTTATTATTACATTAATACATAGACCACACCAAACTTCACACCTGCCTGCATTTTAACTTTAACTTCACACCTGTTTAATGGTCACAACGCTATCACAATGATAAAATCTGTTCCCAGACAGACATATTCACATCTGGCAAAGAACATTAAAACACTTCTTTGAAAGCTAGATGTCTCCAGGACCACATTTAGCCATGATGACAAAAACACATAAAGACCCACAAGGTGAAAGGTGACATTCACTGTATGAATCTTGGCTTTGTGTGCGACCTTTCAGATGTTTAGAAGAACACAGAACATGAATGAGCATTGGATCCTGACCTATCCTGTTGGCGTGTGAGGAGATTTAAATAATCAATGAAGTTAAGCTGCTGTGAATTGTGGATGAATGTGCATTGTCCGAGACACTTTTTTTTCCTGCTGCTTGGAAATCATTGCAGGTAATATACTATTTTCCTTATTAATGTTGCATTATTTCCCCCACTCACAACCCATTTGCTACTAAGCAGAATGTGTTTATGACCTGGGCTGCCAAATGCATGGATTGGTGGATATGGTGCCCATAGATATAACTCTAATCTGCATATCACTACCATCTTTGCAGTTTATAGCATATCAGGAATTACATTTACTTGACTAAAGTTAAAGGAGAACTATGGTCGATTTAAACATGCAGCTTCATTGCTCAAGCTACCCTTGACTTGCCAGTACCGAAGACGCGAACACATTTGGTCCAACCATTACAGAGCTCTGTGAACGGAGATTTAGCATTGACAGCTAACAGCATGGGGTCAGAACTTTACACTGTGTTTTAAGCGTCTTAACATGCTCCAAATCGCACACCAAAAGTTATGCAACATCAGCAGACACCTTACAACACAGCACTCTAGCATGTATGACTCAAAATGAATAAAAAAAGTAGTTAAAACAGTGTGTTTGTGCAAGCAGCCACATACCTGTTTGTTGACATCCGTGTGTTCCGGTAGCTAGACCAAACTAGTGTATCCATTGAGTGTGCACTTAACAGGCTTAACAGGCTATTGTAAGGCTCATGGCGCATGACAGGCTGTAACATGGACATGTACATTATGAACAGAAAAACGAAAATGCTGGAATACGTTTCCGTCTCTGCCAGTGAGGGAGTAAGCGCACGCTCAACGGATTGACTAGTTTGGTCTAGCTACCAGAAGACGCCGATGTCAACAAACAGGTACGTGGCTGTTTGAACAAACACACTGTTTTAACTACTTTTTTATTCATTTTGATTCTTACACGCTACAGTGCTGTGTTGTAAGGTGTCTGCTGATGTTACATAACTTTTGGTGTGAGATGTGGAGCATGTTAAGACGCTTAAAACACAGTGTAAAGTTCTGACCCCATGCTGTTAGCTGTCAATGCTAAATCTCCATTCACTGGGCTCTGTAATGGTTGGACCAAATGTGTTCGCGTCTTCGGTACTGGCAAGTCAAGGGTAGCTCTAGCAATGAAGCTGCATGTTTAAATCGACCGAAATTCTCCTTTAAAGGTAATACCAAAATATTTCTAAGACCTATCAAATCAAATCAAATCAAATCAATTTTATTTATATAGCCCAAAATCACAATCACATTGCCTCAGTGGGCTTTACAATCTGTACAGTGAACAACATCCTCTGTCCTTAGACCCTCGATTTGAGTGAGGAAAAACTTCACATGTTGATGGAAAAAAAACCTTTTAACAGGGTAAAAAAAACAATGGAAGAAACCTCAGGAAGAGCCACAGAGGAGGGATCCCTCTTCCAGGACGGACATACATGCAATAGATGTTGCGTGTACAGAAAAGAGCAACAATTCACAGTTAACAAGGTACATCAACAGAAGATCTGATACAAGTTATGCAACGTTAGTGGAACCAGGAGACGACCGAGCAGGACGAGGCATCACCAAGTGGAGCCCGAGCCAGACGACCTCCTGTCCACCATGTTGACCTGGAAGAGGGCAGGCCACACAAGATAATTAGTAATAGACAGAGAGAGGCATCAAGATTTACAGAAATAAAGATATGAGGAGATAGTGAAGCTGAGGAGAGCAATGATCCAGCAGAGCCCCGGGTGTGACGATCCAGATCAGTCAGTATTTCAAGGCAGCAGGAGCCCGGAAATGGTAGATGGTCCCAGGGGGCCGTGGTCCATCAGAAGGGAGCCTGAAAGAAAGAGGGGAGGAGGAGAAAGAGAAGGAGGAGAGAGAAGAGGAGGGGAGGAGAAAGCTATAGAGAGTGACACAGCTTACAGCTTGTGGGAACAGAAAACAAAAACAAAGGTTAGAGAAATGCAGTATTTATCCTATACTTGGAAAACTATACCGTAATATCCTTGATGATGGAAAAATATGATTTCATTTGTAATTTTCCTTATGAATGCTGTAGGAGACTATCACTTGATAGAAAAAGGGTTAATTAATCACTGGTAATTAATCACAGTCTTATACGGGGCACCACCTTCGTTTGTTAAACTAGTTTGAATAATCCGAAGGACATTACTCAAATTCAACTGTACAAGTTTGGCTTTAACAGTTGAAATCAATTTAATCAGTCTCTTATTCTGAAGCAGTGACTTCTTTCCATGTCTCCATCGATTTTCCACATCAAATTAAACTCGCACAGACCACGACATACGGTTATATATATGTTTATTAATTAAATAAATGCAGAGTAAATGATATGAGATAATACTTCTAAACGAGTAATAACAAATAACAAATTGAACAGCTGACTTCTAAACAATGGTGGATTAGAGTGTAACAATCCGTTCATTCATAAAATCACAGGAGTAACTCCGATCCTACCAGTACGGTATGCGAAATTTTCTATGAGCTTATAAGGGGGAAGTTGAAGCTTTATAGACACCAACTCTGATCTTTGTGACTCCAGCTGTGTGCAGAGATTTCAGCCTACTTGTTTGTAGAAGGAGAGGTTCACAGGGTGTCCCTCTGATCTTCTCTCGTCTTGGCTGCAAAGGCAACAGCTGTTTGGCCGCAGGCCGGTGACGCGGGGCTTCCCCGGTGACGTAGTTAGTCTGCCCAACGAGTGCGCTGCGGGCAATCGGGCTCGGCTGGATGTCGACTTCTCTGGTCAGCTCGAGATGCTGTTCCGGGTTCTTGAAAAGTTCAATTTCTGTACTGGATTTTTGATGTATGATCAGCGTCTTAGTCAGAGTCTCTTTGGAGTGGTGAAGATTCAGCTTTGACTTATTAATGGATTTAACTTCTTGTCTAAAAAAATTGGAGGATGAAACGTTGGCCGGCTAATCGCCCTTAGTTACTAAATACAAGAATAGACAAAAATGGCTTCTTCTGGATTTGAACACGATACTTTAGTAATATATAAAAAGCAAAAGAAAGTAATTTCGCCCTTTCTTACGTTTTCGAAATAAAAGTATTCTCAAAGGCAAAATTCATTACTTAGAAAAAATATTCAACCAGTGGTTCAGATTCTTCGGAACAGGTCGCAAAACTAAGGAAGGCATGAATCAACTGTAAAAAAATAAAAAATTACACGGCGTAAAAAGTGCAGAAGCAAGAAGAAAAACGAAGGAAAAACACGAGCGTAAAAAAAAAAACAAGAGCGAGAGAGCGAGAGACACGATGTGTCCGTCTTTTAAGGCTTAGTAGTAGGCGGATCCGAGGAGCGTCTTGGCCAGTCACTTCCTCTGGTGATTTCACCGATCGAATCGCGGACTTGTCACTTATTGCTGAATTAAACTATCCTTCTGAAAGTTTTAAGATCGCGATTGACAGTTCACCCAAATCCACCATGGTTTTTACATAAACCTTTTGGTTACATGAATAAAAGGAAATAAACAAAATTGCTTAATAGGCAAAAGGAATAATCAGTTATAATGCATGCAACACACGGATACATAACCTCTGCCAGCATTTATGGCTCAAACCTGTTTAATACAGTGCTGACTTATACTTTCAAAACACATGTCGGAGGTAAGAGAAAAGTATAGATAAACAAGATTATGGATTACATTACTTAAGATTAAGTCCTCTGGGATAATAAACATATCAAAATGTGGGTCTGGTCCTGCTGTTGAAAAATATATCATTAAGGCAAAGGTGAGGTCTCAGTTTATATGTGTCCTGGATCAGGAAAGAAATCAGGACTCTTTTCACTCCGTTAGTATAGAAATGTTCATGCCTCTCTTTTACGATCCTTGATTTCACGGTGACATGGGAAAGTCAGATGCTGGTGGTTATCTTTGACACATGGCTCTTGTCCTTCTGATCGGAAATTGCATGGATGGATATTTAGTCCACAGATAGGCTTTTGTTTGGAAGCCACAGTTTATAATATAAGAGATGATTTTTGTCATTAGGTTGAGAGGGGAGAGAAGGGGGAAAAGGAAGCAGACCCTCGTGATAAAAGACACAAAGGGTTCAAGAGGAGGGGGGAGGTCATGCAGACCCACAGCCAGGCCGCCTGCTAGGAGAACAGCATGGGCCGGGTCCCTACAATGCGTTATTTTAACTGCCAAGTGTGATGGCCCATTGCCATTTTGTGTTCTGCTGGCCTGTCTGTGCTCCTCTCTTCCCAGGTTTTCGTTGGGGAGACTCACCCCACCTGTGGCCTCCTCTATAAAGGCATGGCCTTTCCAAGATGGCACTCTCTCACCCTCATGGATGGCTGGTGCCTCCAGGCACCCCAATGTGGTTTTGTATGGTTTGGTTGGGTTCTGTTGGTTCTTTTGTTTAATTACAATTGCAGACACATACACCTTGCACATCCAACACCTTTCACCACACCACTGATTGCTGACCTACACTTAAATTCTGTTCTTTAAATAAATTTATGGTTACTTATGGGGCGGCAATAGCTCAGTCCGTGGGGACTTGGCTTGGGGACTTGAAGGTCACTGGTTCAAGTCCTACCCGGACCAAAAAAAAAAAGAAAGAAAGAATGATGTGGACTGGCAGTTGGAGAGTGCTGGTTCACATCCTGGCCATTGCCGATGTTGGGAATTGTTATTGATTATTAATTAATTAAATTTATTATAGTTGATTAATGAAACCTAGGTAACTATGAGTCATTAATGAACACGGGGCACCACCCTGAAATCAGGGATCAATAATCAAATGATTTACCTTTGAGTCTCATAGCCTGAAAGTTAGTCAGCTTGTCAATATTATGAAATTATCAATAGTTAGACAAGAGGGAAGGCGTGAATCTGAGCACTGACCATCTCAACCAGCAGTTATTACGATATGGGATTGTGCAAAATAATCACAGATGCTGCTCAGTTAAAGTCAACAGTGTTTATTAAAGCTATCTCCACAGAACAAACCACTTACTTTAACAAACAACAATTTCCTTCACAAAGCTAGCAACATCAAAACATAAGCAAGCCAAACAGGTACCTGGGTGGAGGCGTGTGTGTATGTGTGTGTGTGTGTGTGTGACAGGAAGTCGCCAATAAAGACTACTAAGATGGCCGAACGTGGCTTGGAAAGTCACGTTCGCCGGACTACAAATTGGTGGGCGTGACTTGGGAAGTCTCGTCGGAGAGACTACAGGGAAACACCGGAGCGCGAATTCCGAGATGATGAATTCAGATTCACTGATTCATATACCTTGAACTCAAAAATGGCGGCTGTGACTGTATCGACCAAAGGTGATCACTACACGTGCGCGCGAGGTTTGAACAAAGGCAGCGGTTGCGCCGTCTTTGATCTCGTGTGCGGTTTGGTCACACGAGTGGTGAATTTACAGGGTTGATAGCCACAGTCCCAAAAAGGTAGCCGTGCTACCGGGGAAGTCCGTCTTTACAGTCAATAAAGGGAATATGCTGGGCACACGTCTTATGTTATAGCGGGGTTGTTAACCCCTTGATGCCTGAATTTATATGCAATTATGTTAAAAAATTTATTATATGTGTTTTGGCTTTCAAGCAGAGACTAAATTAAATGGAGATAATAAATTTGACTGTAGCACATAGAATAGTTATAAATTTGGGTATGATGCAAATTAGCGACAACAGGCATTTAAGGAATAAAAAGTAATAAAGTAGTAATTAAAACACATTTTCCATCTGGGGCATGAAATTGATTTTATTAATGCCAACATACTATTTAAATTTAAATTGTAATCTGGTTTCATGACAGACATTCAAAACTTCATGACAATGATAACAAAACAACAATTTAAAAAAGTATGTGCATGTATGTGTGTGTACTAGATTAATTGTTCTGTTCTGATAGCAGCTGCTCTTGCAGGAGTAGCTGTGCTATGAAGTGCATCATTCTTTTCTTGAGTGCTGCTGTCATCACTGTTGCTGCTGTGGTCACCTGGTGTTTAAAAAAAAAACACTATTGAAAAGTGCAGACGTTTTTATTTCGTATACACAACATGCTCTCACGGTGACATGGATGCATGCATATTCTCCTGAGTCAAAATAAAAAGCAAAAATTGCATTCATATAACAACATGCTAATTCTATAATGATTACAAAGAGTTACAAGAATTATATTTGCTATAGAAATTGTGTGTGACTGCTGAAAGCCATCTAAATATAGTATAGTTTACATGTAGCCGCTATGGCCAATATGGACGAACGTCGCGAATTCGCGACGAACCGCTATGGCCAATATGGACGAACGTCGCGAATTCGCGACGAACAGAAAACTTCAAATATCTTCAAAAATATCAGTAAAAAATACTCTATTTTGCTTTTGCTAGCTCAATAGACAAACAATAAGTAGACATGTATTTTTTTTTTTTACTATACCTTACCTCAAATAAGACAATCCATCCGCGTTTACGGCTTCGACTCGCTAGCGCCAAAATCGGAAGTGACCACGATCGTCAACCGGATGTGGCTCCCACTTTGACTGGTCCTACGAGAAACCAGTGATTGCAAAACGTTCCTAGGTCCGTATCGAAGAGGAATGAACCGACACTGGGTGAACACATGCACTATCTCAGCTGCATTCTGAACAGAAGCGGTTTGAGGCGAATTCGCGACAATAGGCGTTAAGGGGTTAACTATAAGTTCACAACAGATCGCCAAAGAGTACGCGTATCTCGGTGTGTGTGTGTGTGTGTGTGTGTGTGTGTGTGTGTTAGTAAAAGAGGGAAGAAGCTAAGCGGGGCTTAGCAGACGACAAAGAAACAAACACAACAACCATGTGGCGCACAGCGTCGTCTCTCCCTCGAACAGTGGCTGGCAAGCGAATCGAGGTTCGTCTGTCGTCCGCTGATCGAGCCGAAATACGACATCTTGTGGTCACACACGGCGGCAAGACCGTACAGGCTGGATTAGCCTGAATGAGCTCCTAGCGAGCGTAGCAAACACAGTTAGCACACAGTACGGGTAACCAGAGATTGGACTCGGTGGCCCTTTCACAATAAAACAAAAAGCACAACAAAGAAAAACACGCTATATACTATCTGTTTCTGCCCAAACAAAAGCCTCTTACTTTGGATGCTGCTTGTTGCGGTAGCGTGGGGTCCGTCTGACCCGAAGCTCCAACTCGTTCGAGAGCGCGGGCGCGGAATCAGCTTTAGCGTCCTATAACAACTGATGGCAGGCTGTCCACAGGGATATGTCGACTCGATGAAAGGGATGGTTTCTTTCCTTCTGAAGATTCTTTTCTTCCTTCTGCAGGCAGTGAGGAAACGGCTGGGTTGTACAGCGTTCCTCTCGGGACCCAAAACAATTATGACGAACGTCCAAACAAAAATGAAAGTGAAACAAAAACAGTCTCTGTCTCGTCCAGCGAGAAGGGGAACTGAAATTAGCTCAAGCAAAAAGGGAAAATGAAAAACGTTTCTCGGAGTTGTACCCTTATGGCAGCAGTTGCGTGAAACCGAAGTCTCTTCACAACGGACGCTGCCTGAGTAGAAGGAGCAGGAGGGGTGCGTGACCTTTTAACATGGGAGTGACGTCATTGTGATCCTGGCGGAGCTTCCGGGCTCACAGCCAATAGGGACCGGGTGACGTCTTGGGGGCAGGTCAATCTGGTCACGTTTTTCACACCTGGTCGGTCTTTTTCCCTGTTCTTTGTTTGGTAGTCCCTCGTGTGAGGCCCTAGTAGTTAGGCTTCTGGCTTCAACTACAGGCCTCTCTTGGTCTCTTTGTTTGAGACGTGCATGAGGGCACGAGGCCCAACTGAGTCAGAGGGTACTGACTTTCAGGTATTCAGGTAACTGTGGTTTGAATCCCGAAAGGGATATGAATTTATATTTTTTTTTTGTCTTGTATATTACCCTTTTAATGAAATGTTTTTTGAAAGAAGTTTTGTAAGTCATTGTTTTATTGCTTAATTTTCAACTGAGTCAAGGTGCCCTTGAGCAAGGCACTGACCCCCAACACTGCTCATTGGGCGCCGTGGCATGTGTGGCTGCCCCTTCACTCATCTCCTCTACACTGCATGTGTGTGTTTGTGTGTGCGCACCTGTGTGTAATGTGAGTGGAAAAAAGAATTTCCCAATTTGGGATTAAAATAGTGTAATAAAAAAATAATAATAATTTAACCGGTTGCTGTGTGGTTCTCCCTTCTTTGCTGTGCTCTTGAATGAGCTGGGCATAACACAAGGCTCAATCCATGGAGTCTAATAGCTAGGATCTGTATCTGGTTTAATGTCCTGTTTATCAGTTCCTATGGTAATTCTCGCAATATTCCACCACTCATTTGATATTTTGAAGGTATGACGCAATTGCTGGTATGCTGATAAATTAATTTTAAAGGTCCCATATAATGAAAAACTGATTTTTTTTGGTATTTTGGGTATTATTTTGGGTCTGTGGTGCTGCCACATGCCTAGAAACTTTGAAAAAAGACCATCCGTGCTTTTTTGAGTGAGATACAGGTTTCTGACAGTGTATCCCGGCAGTTTCCAGATGAGCGAGTGCTACAACTACAGCGTTACCTTCTCGGAGATCTGCCATTATGTTATAAAAGCACCATGTTGGAGCCCAACACGAAGTGCTTTGTTTGTGGCTGTAAGGACGAGCAAACAAAGGACTCAAACGGTGGCTAAAATCTAATCAACAGTGCACACATGAATAGTTCTTAACTGGTTTACTGTTTGCTCATATTGCCTTTGCTCTGTTGCCTTTTTATGTTAATTATTTGAAAACTGCTTGTCTTTCTTTGACTTCTTTTTTCCATTGTTTTTTTGCTGTTTTGTTTTTTGTTTTTTTCTCTTTTTTTTCTTCTTTTTTTTTTCTTTTTTTCCTATCTTTGCCTGGTTTACATAGGATTCCTTTTGTTTATCAAGTGTATTGTAAGGACAGGAAGGAGAGAGAGATTGTCACACTGCCTGAGGTGTCACATGAGCCACAGGTGGGGGCACATCCCCACATGGAAAGATACACAAGTTTAGATAAGATAACATTTGCTGTCCCAACTGTTACATCAAAGGGTCACTGTCCTGGGAAGACAGGACACACCAAAATATCAAAGAGTCATTTATCTGTAAAGAAGATGTTTTATGACTGTTGTAAATGAAGGTAACCTCCTCTCTGTTCTGTACTTAAGGGATAACAATTTAGAGTTTAGAGTCTCTGTTGTCAGAGAACGCGTTTACGCCTTCTACTCCACGCTGCGTGTTATTAAATGACATCTGATTCATACACTGAAGTCTGAAATTCTTCAGAGATTTAGCACTCTCTACCTCACAAGGAGAATTTCCACGACACTGGTCTTTCCTTTTTCCATTCTTGTTATTTCAATTGCCCTGTTTTCTAATTGCCCTATCTTTTCAAAAGCTGCCTTTGGACAAGTGTTGCGAATTAGCACTTGTGCTAAAAGACTTAAACAATGCATCTGGTTTGTCCAACGTAATTGCTATGTCCATTTCAAATAAACATTAAATACAAATACAACCACTGCATGAAAAGTGGTATTTTTGTCCCCGCAAACGCCCGGAAATCTCCCACATTTTCGGCAGTTAACTACAATTTACAGCCTGTGAACATTGCGTTCGTCTGTGCCACATACTGACAGAAGCAGTCATGACGTATGCGGAGCTCCCGGAGGTGCGAAAGGCTCCAATTTGCATATGAATAGCAGCGAAACCACGCCTGGCCAGGGAATGTGTGGGCTGGCTTGAATGTCCTCACTCAGTATTGGATATTATACTGATATATATAGATATATATATATATATATATATATCTATATGTGTATACATATATGTGTATATATATATATATATATATATATATGTATTATACATATACATATATATGTATTGTACAACCTAGTACGGTTGCTATGGCGCCGTACTAGGTGGCAGCCTGTAACAGCAGCTCCCGTGGGTTTTTAAGTTTTTTTCGTAGTTTTTGTTGTATTTGTGTTGTGTTTGTGTTCTGGTTTTCGCTGAACTTTTGGCGGCTCTTCTCCGGAGACTGGGAGAGGAGGAACACCGTTCTTTTTTTTTTTTTTCTTTTTGAACTTTTACGGCACTTTTTGTTATGTTTTTGAGATGTTTTTGCTAGCCCTAGCAATGGAGGGTCAGGAGCACATCACTGAGCGGATTGTTTACACACGCGACCAGCTGATTGCGCTGTGTGAACCTGCACTGCTGCCCGGAGCCAGGCCTGAGGTCCTGAAGGAGCTGCGGAGGAGACGCCGTGGCTGCAGAGCCGGAGTGAAACGGAGGGTGAAGAGGAGGAGACACAGACCGGCTGTACCGGCGATCGTCATGGGAAACGTGAGGTCTCTGGGGAACAAGACGGACGAGCTCGCCGCGCTGATAAAGGCTCAGAGGGAATATCGTGAGTGCAGTGTGTTGTGTTTCATGGAGACATGGCTTCACTCAAACATCCCGGACCACAGCGTGGCGATTCCCGGCTTCAGCACTGTTCGGGCAGACAGGGATGTGACAAGCAGCGGAAAGAAAAAAGGAGGCGGGATTGCACTGTACGTGAGTGAGAGGTGGTGTAATCCCGGACATGTTCACGTGAAGAAACGTCTCTGTACCCCGGACATTGAACTGTTGACTGTGGGGATAAGGCCTTATTATTTGCCCCGGGAGTTCACATCCACCATCATTATCGGTGTGTACGTTCCTCCTTCAGCTGATGCAGCGCTGGCCTGTGACGTCATCCACTCCGCTGTTGCCCAGATACAGACGCAGCATCCTAACGCATTTATTGTCATCACTGGGGATTTTTATCATGTCTCACTGGATAAAACCCTCCCAACATTTCACCAGTATGTTGACTGCCCCACCAGAGACTGTAACACACTGGATCTGTTGTATGCAAATGCTAAGGACGCATACAGTCCCACAGCCCTCCCCCCTCTTGGAAGATCCGACCACAACCTGGTTCTGCTGACCCCTAAGTATATTCCCCTTGTTCAGCGGCAGCCTGTCCACACTAGGAGCGTGAGGAGGTGGACTCAGGAGGCTGCTGACGCACTACAGGACTGCTTTGAGTCGACAGACTGGGATGCACTTGTTGAGCCACATGGAGAGGATCTGGACAGCATGACCGACTGCATCACAGAATACATCAGGTTCTGTGAACACACCACCATGCCAACCCGGACTGTACGCTGCTTCCCTAATAATAAGCCGTGAATCACCAATGACCTGAAAGCCCTTCTTAACAAGAAGAAGAGTGCGTTCAGGTCTGGAGAAAGGGAAGAACTGAGGAGAGTGCAGCATGAACTCAGGGATATGCTGAGGACCTGTAAAGACGCCTACAGGAGGAAGCTGGATGCCAAACTCCAGCAGAACAATGTGAGGGATGTGTGGACTGGTATGAAGCAGATCACTGGGTGTAAGGTGATCGGCAGACAGTCATCGGGCAGCCTGGAGAGGGCAAACGAGCTGAACAGATTCTTCAATAGGTTCAGCTCACAGCCTTCTGTCGTCTCCCTGACACCTCCAGACCCCCACACACCCTCACTGCCCCAAATGCTTCCTCCCCTCCTCCCTCACTCCCCTGCTGTGAGCTCTCCTGTGCAGCACCTCTCCTCCTCCTCCACCTCTTCCTCCTCCACCTTCACCTCCTCCTCCACCTCCTCGTCCTCCACTGAAGACACCAGCAGCCTCCCCCGCATGACTGTGACTGCAGGCCAGGTTAGGAGACAGCTGGAGAGACTCCACCAGCAGAAGGCTGCAGGCCCTGATGGTATCAGCCCCAGGATCCTGAAGACATGTGCCAGCCAGCTGTCTCCTGTCCTACAACACCTCTACAACCTGAGCCTTGGTCAGGAGAGAATACCGGTGCTTTGGAAGACTTCCTGCCTGGTTCCTGTTCCAAAGAAGTCGACACCATCAGACCTCAATGACTATCGACAAGTGGCCCTCACATCTTACGTCATGAAGGTGCTGGAGAGACTGGTTTTGGCCAACCTGAGGCCACAGGTGAGAGCCCTGCTAGACCCTCTGCAAGTTGCTTAACAACCCCACTTGGGAGTTGACGACGCTGTCATCTACCTGCTGCAACGAGCCCATTCGCACCTGGATGGTGGAGGAGGCACTGTGAGAATCACATTCTTTGATTTCTCTAGTGCTTTTAACACCATTCAGCCACTGCTACTGGGGGAGAAGCTGCGGGTGATGGGTGCAGACGACACAATGATCTCCTGGATTACTGACTACCTGACAGGCAGGCCACAGTTTGTCCGTATGGGCAGTGTTCTGTCTGATGCGGTGGTTAGTGATACAGGAGCTCCACAGGGGACTGTACTGTCTCCTTTCCTGTTCACCTTATACACCACTGACTTTCAGTACAACACCGGGTCGTGTCACCTGCAAAAGTATTCTGACGACTCGGCTGTTGTTGGGTGTATAAGTGAGGGACAGGAGGAGGAGTACAGGGCACTGGTAGACAACTTTGTGGAGTGGAGTGGACAGAATCACCTGCGGCTGAACATCAGCAAGACCAGAGAGATGGTGATAGATTTCAGGAAGAAGAGGAAGACGGCTTTCCAACCTCTGTGCATTCTTGGAAAGGATGTGGAGGCGGTGGAGGATTACAAGTACCTGGGTGTTACCATCAACCACAGACTGGACTGGAGATCTAACACTGAAGCTGTTTACAAGAAGGGGATGAGCAGACTTTACTTCCTGAGGAAGCTGAGATCCTTCAACATGTGCAGCAAGATGTTCGAGATCTTTTATCAGTCTGTGGTGGCCAGTGTACTTTTCTTTGCTGTGGTTTGTTGGGGAAGCAGCATCGGAGCCAGCGACACCAACAGACTCAACAAACTGATCAGGAAGGCTGGCTCTGTGATTGGCTGCAAACAGGACACTCTGGAGGCTGTGGTGGAGAGGAGGACACTGAAAAAACTGTTATCCATCATGGATAATCCTCTCCACCCTCTCCAACTGACACTGGTCAGACAGCGGAGCACCTTCTCCGGAAGGCTGCTTCAGCTTCGCTGTCGAAGCAACAGATACAGGAAATCTTTCCTGCCACAATCCATCACTTTATACAACAACTCTCTCACCTCTGCCTGACAGAGAACTCTGGTCTCTCTACTGTTTTGTTGTATATATTATTATTGTTATAGTATATTTTGCATATTTTGTTTTGTTGTATATATTATTATTGTTTATTGTTTATAGCACACTGTGCACTGTATATATACACTATGTATATGTTGGATTCTATTTATGTGTTTTAAGTGTTTTATTTGCTGACCCACTACTGCTGTAACAAAATAATTTCCCAGTCTGGGATCGTTAAAGTAATTCTATTCTATTCTATTCTATATATATATATATATATATATATATATATATATATATATATATATATATATATATATATATATATATATATATATATATATATATATATATATATATATATATATATGTGTGTGTGTGTATATATATATATATATATATATATACATATATATATATATATATATATGTATATATATATATACAAATTAATACAAATTAATACAAATGAAGTTCCTAACGGAAAAATAAAGTTCTTTGAATTGAATTTGAATTGAATTGAATTGAATTGAATGTAAATCTGGACTTGCAGACATAGCTCCGAGCTAATAGGAGGTCACGGCCTCGTTATGAGGCGAGGTGAGCAGCGATAAACCCCCGTGTCCCTCTGCGGCAGCGAAGCTCCGTCCGTCGGCAACTCTCTGTGGCGACCAGGCAAAACTCCTCTAATCAGTGCAGGCTTCCTCTCGACAATGGCCGTGCCGCTAACCTAGCTCCTGCTAGCTAGCTTAGCTCCTGCTAGCTAGCTTAGCCGAACTTGCTTCGTGTCCAATAAAACACAAACACTTCGACTGCGATGGAGAGTCCAACTCACACACTCACAGCACGCCATCCGATAACAGTTCACAGTCCGTTAGTGTTAGTGATAAAACACAACGACACACAGTCCACTGTCAGCTGCTCGACGCCATTGACTTTCGGCTTCTTCTTCCTCGTCACTCACGCTCAGGCCAACCCGGAAGTGTAAAAACTCTTAAAGGTCATGAACTCTCACACAAATTACTTTTCAACTTCTTTTAAAACATTCAGAACCCATGAAATTATATTTTAAAGTCACACATTTTAAACAGAAATATTTATACATTTTAATATCTTATTTATCTCAAAATATTTCATGCAAATTTTAACTTCTTAACAACTGGCGTTTTATCTTTAACTTGTTCCCAGGAGAGAGAAAAAAAAAAGACTAAATTATCTTTTTTACATAACATAGGCCATTGCTAATGACATACACAGTAATTGATCTAGCATACTTCAATTCAAGCAAAAATTTAAGGGTCTAAAATCAGGCTATACTTTGCCTCATAGTGTGAGGCACAGTATAGCCTCACACTATACCAGAGATTTTCTTAAATAAAGTTAGTACCTTTTAGAAAAAGGTCACCTGGGGTAAAACTCCCCCTACTACCCTGATTTGCATTTGTATAGCTCACAGCATTTTCATTTACATGTTAAAGCCTCCCCTAGAATCAGGGGGAGAGGGGTCATTGGGGGACAACTGCCAAGCAAGGCCCATGTCAATTTCCGACAATTCACGGCAGTTTTCGTTGTTGCCTGCAAATTGCCGCGCGCAGTTGCAAACCTGAAAATCTACAATGACGTATACTGACGAAAATCCCACTTTTCATTAGTGTTGGTCCGATACCATTTTTTGGCCCCCGATACTGATTCCGATACCCGGCTGTGCAGTATCGGCCGATGCCGATACCGTACCGATACCACACCATTTGATATATATATAAGAGTTTTTTTTCTTCTAATACTAAAGCTGCATACTCACTTGGATGTAAAATCATTGCTATCATGGCTTGGTCAGGCACTGATTAAAAACCTTTGTGAAACAGGAAAAGAGACTAATACAGAGTGAATCAGTAGAACTTTTTTATTGCCTACCTGGTATGGGTGACAATAATTGAATAAACTCTTCTAAAACCTGAGAGTTTTGGCTCTCAAAGACCAAAATAGAGCAATGTCCAGGTAATTACAACAACAAGTAGTGCAACAAGAAGTAAAATTGAATTAAAACAAGAAATAATATACATATAAGGTATCTTTGAGAGAGAGCATCACAAAAGCTTATGGCCTGCACCTTTTCTAGCTTCCTTGAAACAGGCTCCGTCACCTTCTTTTTGAGTGCAGGGACAGCCGTATCTGTGATGTATTTGCGGCTTGGGACCTTGTATTTTGGTACTGCGTGAGCCATAAAAAGCTGGAATCCCATGTTGTCAACAAAAGAGAGGGGCAGGTTACAGAGCACAGTCATTTCGGTAATTTTCTCAGACATCTTTCTTGCTGCTTCACTCTTCTCGTCCCACTGATCCTTCCTCTGAAGTGAACTGACCAGGGTTTGTTGCTGTGGTCCATCCCCCTTTCTCTTGCTCGCAGTTGCCGCCGCCTCAAACTCTTTCTGTTCGTTCACATGTTTCGTTCTCAAATGTTTTATCAGGTTCGAGCTATTAAAAACTGACCATTTTAGTTCCACCTCTCGCAACTTTCAGACCGCAAATCTTGCATGTCGCTGTTGTACTCGCTGGAGTTTCTATGTTGAAATATTCCAAATCGCCGACATTTTCTCTCCAGTGGCACGCTGGTTTGTTTTTCCCAACATGAGAAAGCTGCCCCACCATTGGCCCGGTCCCATTGGCCCGGAGCGGCCTGGAGCGGGCAAATAGCAATAGCTGCTTGGCACGGCATGCACGTGTGATCACACAGCAGTGAGTGTCAGGCTCGAAGTCCCATACTACTGTCGGTAAATGGCATCGGCGCGTTATTTGTTAGTACTCGCCGATACCGATGACAGCGTTTTAGTGCCGTATCGGGGCCCCTTCCAATACTAGTATCGGTATTGGTACAACGCTACTTTTCATGCAGTGAACACTCCATCATGTCCCAGATCTTGCACATTATGTAAGTCCTAGGGAAATGTCTGCATGTACAAATATTAAGCTGTGTTTATTTAGCAATTTTACACAAACTAACCAAGCAGTGTCACATAGTACAAGCTAACACTAACCGCGAGCTTCCAAGCTAATGCTAACCGCTAGCCTCTAGTTCGCGATCAACACGGTCTCCACATGCAAATCCAGAGACGCGGTCGCTAAAGCAGTACATACAGACACCCTCCGCCGGGTCTAAGTTTTCAGGATTTTGTGAAATAATGCATTTGAAAGTGTTTTCTAAACTGGAAAATGTTTGCATAGGCCAGGTGTATGGTTGACTGCCAAATAGAGTTTAGATTCTCTTCTCGAGCCCGACCCCGCTGCCATGCTCGGCCGGGTCGGGCCGGGCTGGGCCCTTGATCAAGCATTTGTGCTTTTTTGTTTTTAATAACTCAAAATAATGACTATATTTCCAGCCAGAAAACGCGCATCTCTCTTCTTCCTCCATTTTTGCGTTGCTGCGTGGTGTACATGTGAGTTATCCTCATGGTAAAAATGTGACTTATGACATCACTCCCCGAGACGCAAGAAGAAAGCAAAAATATATGTTTTTACTAAGGAAAATGACAAAAATAATTGTAACGCACAGTGACTTGAATAAATAACTTTAATCTGATTACTGGTTTGGAAATATTAACCTCTTAGTGAACGCCCCCATTTTAAGGTTCTTTTTCCAAAACGACATACCGTACCATTAAAAGCATAACAGCTCCCACATAGTTTGATACTCAGGGATGTGCTTGGTACCATTGGAAAGGTAACACCCTCAAGTTTTTTTTTAAGTGTGATTCTATGACATACTGACACAGAGTTACAGAGGTTGGAACACAGGGTTTGGTTTCCATCTAATTCAAATGTCAATAAACTGACTAAGATATAAGGGTTCAGGTATGTCTATGGACACAGCAGACACAATTAGGCCATAGCCACAGGTCTCAGCTTGCTACACTCAAAATTTGAAGTCAGACGACTAAGAAATTGATTTTTCACCATTTTCTTTTCTAAAGGCATGTCTGTGCGTTTTGCTTGGGTCCTTTTTTTCCAAGAGTGCCTACTGAGATTCAAAGGCTTATAACTTGAGAACCCCTTCACCTAGAAACATAATCTTGATCTCATTCTATGGACTCTTGGCGAACTATGAAAAAAAAATTGTGGCATGACGTTGTAGCTGTGGAAAAAGGGAACACTACGAAGGTATGTAGGCATTCTTGCTTCTTGCGGTAGAGGGCTCTTTCTAATGTTGTGTCATGGTGAGTTTAGAAGGCTATTAGATGGTCTGGAAATAACTTGTTTCCTTTGTGTTTGGGCTTAAAATAATCACGACAGTCTCAGCTTTCCAACAGTGAGTATATACTGTTAAAGGAGTCATCACCCGGAAATCGCAATTTATCTCGTTAAATCATGCATATTGGTGTTGGACCTCTGTTGAAACTTGCCTGAAAAGCTGGAGTTTGAAAATGGCGTATTTTTTTCGCTTTTGCTCTTTTTCCGAACAGGAATAGCACACAGTAGTGTGTGTTCCTAAAGCACGAGATTTTGACTCTGCTCCTGTGGTGACGTTACCACAGGAGGCTACTTGCATAAGCATCGGCTCACAGCCGTCCTCAGCCAGACTTTCTGAGTGAGCACGCCGAATCTGCTTATTTCTCTGTCATTTTCACGCCATACATCGTCACCGCCAGCATTAAAACTCAGGTCTTACATGTAAAACACGAGTGTGAAAAGTAAGAAGGAAAAAAAAAAGAATTTACCATTCAGAGACATCCTGCTGTAAACGTGTCTCTTCCACCGTCTCTGCCCCTTCACTCTCCGGTTCAGGTTCCGACTCCGGCTTGTACATAAATGCCTGAATTCCGTAAGGTTCGTCATTTAGTGTGTGCGCCATGACAGGGGGCTGTTTATGTTTTGGAGTCTGTGTGCATGCAGGCTCGCCCCCCATTCCGGCTCTGTCCTTCCTGCGGCCAATCAACGCGCGCCTCATTACATATTAATACAATGCACATCCGGACCGGTCAAAACCTCGCGCATAATCTCGCGTGAGAAAGTCGCGGTATACAAAGTGTCAGAACAAGCTCTATGTTTGATTTAAAAAAAAAATAAAAAATTCTAATAAGTTTTAAGAATTGATCCAAAGCGATCCAAGAGGGACTGGATATGTACAAAACCAGGTGATGACTCCTTTAAGATCTGATGCTTAAAACTTTAAACAAAAAAACTATTAGTTTTTACGAAGGGTGTTCCTATGTTGGAACGGAGTTCCTTAAGGGGTTAACGCGTTAGATTCAGTGTTGGGAATAACGGCGTTACAATAAATGGCGTTACTGACAGCGTTACTTTTTTTCAGTTTTTTTCGGTAATCTAACTAATTACTATTTCCACCGTTACAACGCCGTTACCGTTACCGACTATTAAATGTGACGCATTACAAACTGAAGCTGCTCATTGAAGCTGTTGTCATCCGACTCGGCTTTCAGCCACCGGAGCTGCAAAGCTGTTTTATTTTATCATTTTTTTTAACTTGGCGAGGGAGGAGGGAGGGGCGGGACAACCGCATAAGTGGTAGTGATTGGCTCTCTAAGTTAGAGTGACAGTTCGTAAGCCAATCAGAAGCAGTGTTCAGTTTACACACAAACCACACACGCACACAGCAGCCTCGCACACACTGACTAGCAGAGGTCAGCTGCAGCAATGGCGAGTCTGAAGGGAAAGTTAACGTTTTCAAAGTGGAAGTACAGACACTACTTTAATCTCTTTTGTCTATGTCTGTTGTAAGCAACTCTAATCTAATGAATCATCTCTCAACGGCACACACTTCTACAAAACTAGTGGCCAAAAACACCGTTGTTGACACTGTTGATGATGACAGCAGGCCAGGTGTGGCTAACGTGAGCTCCGCTAACCAAGAAGGACACGGAGCTGTCCAAGCAGCTACAGCTGGATTTCTCTGCTCCAGCTTCACAAAAACTTGACACAGACTGAACTGAATGCAATGATAGGCAGGTATGTTGTTGAGAACATGCTCCTGTTATCAACAGCTAACTCAGACTCCTTCAGAGCACTCACTGGCAAAAATATTGGGGAGAACAGGTGCCGGTCCGCCATGCAGAAAGACATTTTCTAAATACATGGATGCCGAGTAGCTAAAATGAATGCCGAGCTCAAAAGGGGGAATAATTAAAAGTAATGCAATAGTTACTTTTCCTGGTAAGTAGTCACTTTTATAGTGGAGTAATTCCTTATTAACTCAGTTACTTTTTGGAAGAAGTAACTAGTAACTATAACTAATTACTTTTTTAAAGTAACGTGCCCAACACTGGTTAGATTACACGTTACTGAAAAAAAGTGGTCAGATTAGAATAACATCACACGTTGCAGCCTTTAGTGCTTGAATTATACTGTAACAGTGCTGTCATGCGTTATTCCTATCCATATCTGGGAATGCTGTGCAGGTTAATTAAACTGTGATTACTTGTTGAGATCATTTGCCTATTTCTTGCAATTGTTTTCATGTTTTATTGTCTTTTTACTGTTCAAGACTCTACCTGGCTGCACTGCATTACAATGAGAATGCTGATAGAGGACAAGCCACCACATCATCAGGAGATCTACTTTTCAAACTGAGCTTTCCAAAGTCCAGGAAGGGAGAGTGCAGAGCCAAACCAGTGAAGACAGAGGTGACATTCCTTAAGTTTTATAATCTTTTATTTGAACCTCACAAATTAAAATAAACATGGACACATAGGCATCACACAAAAGGTTGAAAACAAACACAAACACTTAAAATCTGAATTCTTTTAAGATGGTTTTCAAAAATAAATAATAAGGAGAATGTATAAATAAGAAATAATTATGAGAAATAAGTGAAACTTTACAACACTGCAGCACAAGGCTTTTTGGTTCTACTGCAATTTTCCTGTAAACATACATTTTTGTTTATTGCACCGCAGACTGCGGTGATGCACTGTTGGACCTGATCTTCGAAAAGATTTTCCAGGACCCTGCCCCATATGTGAACGAGGTGCTGAAACTAATAATCCCTGAAGACCTCTCGGACCACGCAGACAGGCAGCACAACTCTCACTCTCTGCCCCAGAGAGCCCCAGCACCAGCTTGCAAAGCTTCTGTAGGCTATATTGGCTGAACACAATTCAAAGAAATTCAGCACTGAATGTTTACACCCATGGTAACTAGATATGAAATTATTTTCATATTGATATTGAAGTTAATATATAAAGTCAAACTGTTTCACTTCAGATATTTGTTTTCTTCTTGTTATTTCATTCATGTAAACACATTACAAATGTTTCTTACAATAACACTTCTTTCCTAACTGTTCTGTGTTTTCATTGTTTGATCTGTAATTTCCATGTTAATTAAAAGATAATACACTATAAGCAATGTAAGATAGAGGAAGCAGTTATGTACTTATCATCATAACACTTTTGCGATAAATGAATAGTATTTCTGTGACTAAAAGCTTACTGCACTATTCCCCTCAGACGTTAAGGTCCATAGTCTGCCCGATAAATGTTCAGTGCATTCTGCAGTGCAGATACATGCAGGCAGACAGGTTACAGGCCAGGACGGTCCACCATGCATGATGGTGGCTCAGGAAGCTGCTGTAGTCTTTGTGTAACCTAGAAATTATGAAAGGTGAGTGAGTGACAATAGATTAGAGAAAAGAGAAACTGCAATATGACAACCTTGTTTGCCCAGTGTTCACACTTGTGGTATTTCCATACAGCAAATATTCTCGGGTTCTGTAGGCATTTGTTCACAATTGCCACAGGATCACCTGTTTTTATGCAGAATTTGTATTATTCATTGGAAACTACATAGCTAATCAATCACGTTGTTTCTTTGGTAATATATTTAAAGTTTATAAACCGTTGTAACTGGTTAAATAACAATTCTGCTGGTAGAGAGGTGATGGGAGGCAACTGTGGCTTATTGAAAACTACAGTTGTTGAAAATTGCTGGCAGTAGCTAATTACAGGTCGTCACTGCAAATAAGAACAGGTTCTCAGTCAACTTACCTGGCTACATAAAGGAAAATTATAATATGGGGTTACGCTTTTCTCTTGTAACGGCAATTGCTAAATTGCATCCATGTTACTGCTACTGAATAGCAGTAGCTTAGCCGAGGTTTGGCTAAACTTTATGATGTAAACACTCGAGGCAGGAGAAGGGGGCTGTTATCTGTAACAACGGGGGGGAAGACGGCCGGTAAGCCCATAAAACTTTTGTTAGTGTCTGCAGTAACATAAAAGTAATGTCGGGGTAAGTTAACTAGGGAAGGCAAGTTCTGAAGAACTTGCGGTTGTGAATGCTCCCTGTTGATCAACTGAAGCCAAATGCGGATTGCTGGCTGTGAAACATTTAAAAAATGTCCAGAATTTATAAAAACTGTGAAATTATGTAGGATTTGTTGAAAAATTAAAGCCAAACTGAATTGGTGGCTTTAATTCATTTGAAGTCTCGTCTGAAGAGAATGAATCTTTGTAATAGTTGGGTGAGAATGAAGCATGAAAAATATATAGAGTTTGAAGAGATGTTACAGTGAGAATGAGTCAAAGACTCTTAATCGGACTGAGAAGTTCAATAAATCTCAATATATCGATGATTGGGAATATTTAAATCAATTTAAACAGAGTTCCTGGCTTCAATGAATGAAAAAATAATAGTTAAATATAGTTAAAATGTTGGGAAATATACTGTGTGTTTGTGTTCGTGTGCATGTGAGTGCATGGCTGTATATGTGTGTGTGTGTGTACATGCATGGTCATGTGTGCATGCTTACACATGCATATCTGACTGCATTTGTGTGTGTGTGTGTGTATCAAACTGACTCATTGATAAATCTGTCTCTCTCTGTGTTGGCCCAGTTGATCTTGGTTGCCACGGTGATGGTAACCGGGCTGGTCCTTGTAACGGACTGTGAGAGTTGATGATTTCAGCTGAGGCTCACCTCACATTATCATGCTGCTCTCTGCAAAACAGTAACTGCTATCACTCAAATAATTATATGGTCGAAACTATGAGAGTCTTTTGAGCATTCTGTGAAGTGTTTGTGTGTGTTTGTTCAGAAATGTGTCTTGTGGAGCAGTTTAGAGAAGTGGATGTGTTTGCCTGCCTCCAGATACTTTTCCTCTCAGTTTAATGGGAATCAATGCGGCAGTTGGTCGGTGTTCCTGTCAGTTTAATGCCCACCGAGCCAAAGGTTTTTGTCCGATTGCCTCCAGAGATCCACTGTAACACCAGCACGAGCGTACCTACAAGCTGGTGTTTTTATTTTCTGCTGGAGTGAAAATTGTGGAAATGGTGGCAAGTTGAAGACAAGATTTTCTGAATCTTTTGCAGCTCCTCTCCACTCTGTCAGTTGGCTCCTGCACTCTGGCTGTCAGCATTCCACCCTATACACACCAATGCAAAAATCTCAAAGTGGCTGAAAAGTTACCAATGTTTGAAGGGTGACTGTGCAAAAAGTATGAAGGGTGTATCTGGAAGGGTGAATGACTAGATGAGCTTTGAAATTGCTTGAAAAAGTGTGAAAATTGAGGATTTCTGAAGATTCCACCATCTGCTTGAATGGTAAAAAAAAGGCTGAAAAACATCTAATATTTCTGAAATTATGAATGATATCAATTAGAAAAATAGACGCAGTCAATTCCCAATTGAGATGAATATTCTGTGTTTGAATGGAGTGAATCCGTTGAAAAATGTGGAAGGAGTTAAGGGCCAAACTTTCTGACCCGGAAGATATAATAATATGAAGAAAACTAGAAAAATGTGCATTTCCTGCAAAAATACAGTGTGAATGCTAAAGGCTGAAGTAATTTCAGAAATCTGCTGAATGTACTGGAAAATGCATAAAACTATAAGGTTGAATGGTTGGGAATTTGCAGAAAAAGCTGAATTTTTCAAAAGCTGAAAAGGCAGAAAAGGCTTAAAATTAATAGGTTGAATGGGCTAACAAAGTTGAACATTTTGATAGCAGAACAGTTTCTCTCGCTGAACATAAAGCTGAATGTTTGAAAAAGATGAAAATAATAGAAAGCTGCAAAGGCTGAAGTAATTTCAGAAATCTGCTGAATGTACTGGAAAATGCATAAAACTATAAGGTTGAATGGTTGGGAATTTGCAGAAAAAGCTGAATTTTTCAAAAGCTGAAAAGGCAGAAAAGGCTTAAAATTAATAGGTTGAATGGGCTAACAAAGTTGAACATTTTGATAGCAGAACAGTTTCTCTCGCTGAACATAAAGCTGAATGTTTGAAAAAGATGAAAATAATAGAAAGCTGCAAATCTATAATGTGAAAGAGCTTAAAAGGGTGAACATTTTGATAGCTGAACATAAAGCTGAATGTTTGAAGGAGTTGAAAAGGCAGAAAGATGAATATCTGAGCTGTGTGTGCGTGAGAGAGACTCACACAACTGTTTGTCTGAGTCAGGTGAGTGTCTGTGTGCTTGATCATGAGAGAGTGTGACAGAGAGACAGAGCCTGGCAACAGCTAGAAAATCAGCAAGGCATTGTCAATCTGAACTGAAAACTGCTGTTAACTGCAGCTAACTGGCGTTTCACGCGCTAATCAGTTATCAGTTAGCGTTAGCAGTTATGCTAGCAGCGTTACCATCGTGTAGCCAACAATAAAGGCTTTACCGAACAAGAAAAAACTCTGCACCCATTAATTCATGTTTACTCCCGTATATATTTACACAACTTTGAATGTACTGCTAAAACAATATACCTGTATTTGGACCGTTCATGGCCGTAACAGCCGCACTTTCCTGATACCCAGTAGACAGCGGCTGAAGCAAAATCCGGCTCGTGCGAAACCATTTGAGTGAGGCGTTAAGGGGACACTCGGAAATTCTGGCGTTGAACACAAAACCTCTGAATGCAATCCCCAAACCCTGCAATATCTCATAGAGCAAGTGGTAAAAGAAGTCAGGGTTCATGCTGTATTATGAACTGTGTGGGGATCTCTAATATAAGTAACCATAACCAACGTTAGGACAGTGATAGATAAAGTAGATAACAGCCCGTACAGTGTCCGACATTAAATGCGTCGCGCCCCGCTCGGAATGAAAACGAACAACGGAACAAGGGATACGTCTCTTACACAAAGAAAACATTTCTTCATGTATAACGTTTGCCAAATGAACAACTGTGCCCAAATAGTTAAGAATTTGTTGTACAATGTGTTTCACAACGTTTATACAGTTTCTCCTAATGTGACAAGTTTTAAATTTGTTTGTTTTTTTAAGGGAGTTCGGCTTTTAAAGCGATTTTCACAATGAAAGAAAAATATAAATGTATTGTATTTACTGCCAAATTTAAAAGAAGGCACCAATTAGTTAAAATTTGTCAGGCTTCTCTCCATGATGCAACAACTCTAAAATCAATCAATGTGTAAGGGAGTCTGGGATATTGCTATGGCTAGGGACATTCATCACTTCATTATGTGCCTTTCACACACACACACACACACACACACACCAGGGATGGAAATTAGCAGTAGCGGGTGAATTTGTGTGCTGGCGGGTGAATTTAATCAGTTTACCAGCCACTGTGGCAGGTTAATTCCATTCAGATCTGATCCAATTAATCTTAATGATCGATATCTTGGTTAAGGCATAACAGTGCGCTTTCCACAACCCTAGAGTTAGATCCGGCCATCATTTTGACCGCTAGATTTTAAACTCTATAACCTCTCTCTTTTTAATAAACAAAATAACACCAAAATGTACATTTTAACAAGTTTAATTATACATTTATCAATATTCATATCATCGCACATAGTAAACAGTAATTATTTTCTACATTTACACAAGATTTTAATAGAGAAAACTAAGAACAAGAAAATTAACAATTAAAAGTAACTAATTTGATTATGAAATATTGTATTTTAACACTTGATAATATATAATAAAACAATAATAATCGAAAAAGCTGGAAGCTTGGATCTAAAACAAAAACAAAACAAGAGCCGTTCAGATCACTGGTCACAGATTACCTTTGCTTGCCTCGCACAGTTACCACACACGGGCTTGTGGCATTTCAAGTGTCCGGCGTTTTGTTCTGTTTGCAGCTCTTTCGGACCGGCACTGCCTCCGCCTCCGTGTCTGTTGCCGCTGCGGTGGTTGCTTCCGCTGCTGCCCACCTTGTGCCGACTGCCGCGGCCGCTTTCCCCTCCACGTATTCTGCCCTCAGCTCCTCTGCCAGCTGCTGCAGGACTTTCCTCCGGACTCTCCTGCTGCTGGTGCTCCTTCAATAAGATGCAGGCATTGATCCCAGCCAGGTCGAGGATGTTATAGAAGACCGCCACTGGCCATCTTCGGGTACCGCCTTTGACGGAGTACGCCCTCACCATCTGGTCCGGAACGTCCTCGTCCCCCGTACTTTGTGTTGTTGTAGAACATCACAGACTCTGGTTTTGCCTTCACCCCACTAAAGGTGCCCACACCTGTGTGCACGGTGCTCAGGATGCAGACATTCTCCCTCGGCTTTCCCCGGTACACGATACGATATGATACGATACAATATACTTTATTGTCCCATTCAGGGAAATTTGTCTTGGACTCAACAGCTGCGCAATAAATGCCTTGACAGCCACAATGGCAACAAACAATACATCATCAGCCATACCATCACTGACAAATACATAACAGTATTGCACATTTCCCATAACATAACACATACATACACTATACATAAGTAATATATGCTAAAAGATCACCATAATAAATAATCAAAACACTCTAAAAATTATTGCACAAATATCGGCCTCAAGCAGCATTATTTAGGAATTTGATGGAGGTTGGAACAAATGAATTCTTAAAATGGTTGAGTTTACAGTGAGGGACTCCCTGCCCGAGGGTAGGAGGTTATATTCTAAATGAAGAATATGGGATGGGTCAGTCACTATCCTCTGGGCTTGCCTAAGAACAGTTTGTTCATAAGTAAACTGCAAGGTCTCACTTTTTTCAATCACCTTCATGGCCGTGTGTACCAGACGGGCGAGTTTAGTTTTTAGTTTTGCAGTGATGTTGCCATACCAGGATGACATCCCATATCTGACTAAGCTCTCTAGTCATGCCTGTTAAATAAAAACATGATGCTTTTGTCCACCCCATACGCTCTCAGTCTGCGCAGAAAATACAGTCTCTGCTGTAAACGAGAGCACAAACTTTCAACATGCACATACCAACTAAAAGTGTCATCGAAGTGAACTCCGAGATACTTGTATGAGCTGACCTGCTCAATGGGTGAGTCATGTATGACAACAGGACTATGGTCCCCTACTGATCTCGGGTCTAAGACCATCTCTTTAGTTTTTTTAACATTCAAAATGAGGTGATGAGCATCACACCATTGCACAAAGTTTTCTATTTCAGAAAAATAGGCTGAGGTGCTCGACTCCTTGTGCAGTAGACTGAGGATGGCAGTATCATCAGAAAATTTAAACACAGTCAGAGTCGCATCAGTTCAGCACCTTAGTGTTGAACAGCTCCGCTTGCTGTTTCACGGAGGTGGGAACTCTTGTTTTTGTTTGCCCGTGGTGCCAAACAGGCGATATGATACAACTATTATAATAATTGAATTTCCCTGCCAATAAAAATACCATTAATAATTCAGAATTAAACAAATGTATTTTCAGACTTCACATTCTTCACATTTTGGATTCACATCTAAAAGGAAATTATTAAAATGGTGGAACAAATAATGTTTGGCAAATATATTTCTGACGCCACATTCCATCTCTGGTCTCCTCAACAATGCAAATGAATGGGTAGTTTCTTACACAGACGCTAATGACATCAGCACGCTTTAAAACAAAAAAAACAACCCCCTCAATCTTCTCTCAGCTTTTGAAAGTGGCTGCAGCCTGTGGCTCTGGTAATTTGCTGCAGAAGCAGATGCCTTTCTGTGAGTAGTAATAGAAAGTAGAATACTAATACTAGAACAGTAGTGTGCCCGTAAATTATTTAAAAAGGTAATCAGACTCTGTTTGAATTAATTGACAAGTTGTGAAATTATTTATTATTTATTTTATCCAGGAGTATCCAAATACAGACAAGAATAGTTATACAAATGCAGGATCCTGGAAAATGACAGATGAAAACAAACAAGGGATGATTTTATATAAATTAATGTAAAAAAGATCTGATTTTGTTGGGTCAACTTGTGTTGTGTTGTGTTGTGTTGTGTTGTGAGGACTGAAAGAGTTTAAAAAGTTGAACATTTTGATAGCTGAACATGAAGCTGAATGTTTGAAGGAGTTAAAAAGGCAGAAAGATGAATATTTTAAAAAGCTGAAAAAGCAGAAAAGCTTAGGAGGGCTAAAACAGCTTAAAAAGTTGAACATTTTAATTGCTGAACATGAAGTTGAATGTTTAAAGGAGCTGAAAAGGCAGAAAGATGAATATCTGAAAAGGCCAAAAAGTTAAAGAGTAAGAGGGCAAAAAGAGCTTAAAAAGGTAAAAAAAAATGTCTGAAAAGGTGGAAAGTTAAAGGCAGAAAGAGGTTAAAATGGCTGCACATATGCTGCAGCAGGAGCGGAGCCAAAGCTGAAAATGTCCCCATAAGGAATGAATGGGAAAACGCCTCCCAAACCCCTGCAATTTTTTTAAAAGACTATTATGGTTATCGTCAAAATATCTATATGGTGAGTGAGAGGAGACATGGCTGAACTAAGTCATGTCGTTTTTATTTCTTTAGAGTGAGAAATGAGGGCACAGGAGAAAGAGACAATTCAGGTACCGCCTGCTCTCCTCCAGAAATATAACCTCAAAATTAACATTGCGGCTTATGGGGCAGCTGCTCGAGTTCTTGTCGCTCTCGGGCTTCTAAATCCAAAACTGTAAGTCCTACATCTGAAATAAGACCATCAGCTGAAAGCCATCAAGATTTCCTACATTTCTATGCATATATTGTCTATAATAATTTTGTGTGCCTTTAGCATTCACACTAATAATAAATGCCAGAAGAACAAATACATTCCGGAAGAACAATAGAAGAACACTAAAACACATGTTGTGAATGCCTCCTGCATTCACAACCAACTACTAACCACTGAGAAACATCTATGTTCATTCTTGGCTGCTTACTTTCTTCTGGAGCCTCTTCTTGTTCTAGGTCGGACTCCGGCTTAAACATGTACGGTTCCAACGCAGTCTGTTTTCTGGCAGCCATTTCTTCTACAAACTCAGCCATTGCCATGGTCACACGATGCCGTCCTCGCATCTTCCGCAAAGCAGGAAGAGGTGGCACACGCAGTAGCTCATTAGCATTTAAAGGGGGAGGCACTGAAACCTGGCCACCTAGAGCAGGGCATGTCCATTCAGACATCAAGGAACCATGTCAAGAAGCAGACATGACCATAATATGGGACCTTTAATGTTTAATTAATTTTCTTGCAAACAAAGCTTCTGTAATACACATACATATACATTTTTTTCTAGATTTTCTCTTATTTAACCTTCAACCTTAAAGTTCAAACTGCACCTATGATTGCATTCTCAGTGAAAAACTTCCCACTCAGGTTGATTTAAATACAACAGTGTGTTTGCTGAGGAAAAACAGCTTTTCTCTTTGCACTGAAACTACTCTGAAGCCAGTTAAGTGAAAGGACTTGATTTGCTTTACCTTGTTAGAGGTCAGACTTTCACAAATAAGTGCTTTCAATCTTGTGCAGCTATTTGAATTCCTTTTCAAAGTCCTGCTCATGGGATTCCTTGAAGTCCAGTCTGAAACCTGTAAGTGTTTTTTTAAAATCTTCCATCCTAATGATGAGAGGACATCACCGGCTTGGGTCAAAGGCACCGAATGAAACGCACACATCAATACACACATGGACACACATTACAAGTGTACCATGTTTGACATTTTCATTTAATTAGCAGTAACCATGCGACTAAGTAAAGCTCACAAGCACTGGCAGAAGTAGTACCCTGATTTTCCCTTTAAGCTGCATTGTGGGTGACACACAAACACACATACATACACATCATTATCTGTCAACATAGTGATCAGAAATCAAAATCAGTAGATGATCAAACAAATGCTGCATGGAACGGTTCAAAAACATGTTGCCTGACGCTGAGAAGCTGCCATCAGTGATAACGGTCATGGCAAATGGGGGACAGTCCCTTGGAAGTGCACAGATCCTTCTGATAGTAATGTACCACAGGGAAAAGAAGAAGAGCAACTCTTTCAAGTGTGTTTTTGGCCGCGTACTGCTCCTTCACCCCCCCCCCCCCCCCCGATCCCCAACTCCCCTTCATCCTTTCTTTCCCACAAGAACAAGGACTACAGTTTTACCATTAGCTCATATTTTCTGGATCAAAGATTCCCTCCCTGCATTTCCCCAACACTGTCATCAAGGACTAAATCACCTAGCAACTTATCGTCTCTGTGCTGTTAGCCTGGGCAGTGGAAAAATGCTGTGGCATTCACTGATAAACAAGTGGTAAAGGATGAGTTTAATGGCTGTGGGTGACAGTTGCCTAACCCCTCCCTGCACCTAAATCATAACACAGGCTCAGCAGGAACATCAATACAGAGCCAGATGCCACCACACGTCACTCCATCAGTTATGGCTGCAACATAAAACATGGATGTAATGCTCATGCAGCAACAGAGCTCAATATGGTCCAGGATTTTTGAAACGCAAACTCACACAATTGTACCAGTTAAAGTGTTGCAAATGTTGCTGTCTATCTGATATTGCAGTCTTAGATAGCTACAGTCTTTATTCCAAAAACATAATCAATGTTGCTCCAGGACCATCAATTCTAATTATGACATCATGACAAAGAATGTTGAGGCCATTGTGGCTTCATGGGTCTGTGGCTACATGGCTCTCATCTAGAAGACATGGGTAAGTATCATTATTGATTGTAATTACTGTTCAACTTATTATTTTTACAGCAAGTTAATGTATTATTTCCTTTTCTTTTTAGTTTCCTGGCGCTGTTTGGTTAGGTTTAGGGACCAAAAAAATGTGGTTAGGTAAATGAAAAGATTTTTCTGTGAATATTGATGAAACACTTTTGAAATGGTTTGAAATGATTCCCCTATGTGAGTATTTTTACCGTCTTTTCCCCTGAGTTTCAAAGCTGTAACATGACTGGTTGCAATGTTGTCATAAATGTTTTTTCATCAAAATGTTCTAAATAAAACACAACACATAATGATCTAAAACAATGACAAAAACACTGGACACTTGAACTATGTACATCTTTATTTTTTAATATGCTCACATGAGTAGGATACAAAGGCCTTTTAATAGTGATCAATTTATGAATAAATTAGCACATGTAGTTTATGAGATATGGGTGTATTTTCTGCAATGTTAAATAGCCATTCAAAAAAAAGTCATAAAAATAACTATAATTAAATAACTATAATTACTATTAATATTAATAAGTAATAATTACCATGAGACAAATAGCCTATTAGTAGAAGAAGCAGACCAAAACGAATATAGAAAAGGAAATAGAATGGATGGAATATTAAAGTTGTAGGATATCATAGTGTGATTGCTTGATCCATAGGTATTATTGAGCTACAATTATTTCTTTGCTTAAAGGACAAAAATATATAAGCACATTTTCATCAGGAAAATAAGATATAAATGAATCCGCAACTGTTATTAAAGTGAAATAAAGTTAATCCAGCAATGCTGCAGAGAATTATCTTTGCCAGAGAATCCGATCCAACATTTCTCTCTAATATGGCAGTTATATCAAATATCAGATGAAGCACTCTCAATTGAAATCTTCCGTATGTGGATGATAATGACTTTCCTGCTTGAATCCAATTTAAGAGCCTCTAATGGCCCCATAATGTTTCCCCGCGCGGTAAATTAACAGGCATGCATGAGGATGTGGTACAGAAAAGAGACACTTTTACTCACTTTTAAACTCAGTGATTTTCCTTTTCTCCCCAGAAGAAATAACACATGGGGGAGGTAAATGTGTCTGGGAAAAAAGGTGCGAGACGCTGAAGAAATGAGGCACAATTATTATTAATATTACTCCACATGCTGCTGGATTATTGCACACATGCACTATTTAAATATTGGCTTCCACAAACAATATTGGAAGGTTTGGATGGCAGAAAGCCTTGATCTGAAACACAGACATGGGTCTCTTTTATGATTTTTTTCCACGGTATGTAATAATACAGTCATAAGTGACTACGCTTTGCAGTGCTTTCATCTGTATGGCCGGTGAAATGACTGGTCCTATCTACACACTGTCAGTGCATTCACATGCACATCTTAGTCAGATTACAGCCATAGTTCGACTATGCTACTCAACCAGACAACTGCAATTATCCGAGTATACATGCCGGTGAGAAAATCGGATTTTTGGGCTGAAGCATGTCGTACCCCGGTACGCTAGGTGGCGCTGTACCCATTTCAACTAGTGGTAACAGAGCCACCTCCGGCTGACCTCTTTACGTCACCAGCTGCCTCGGCATTCAAGAAAGATGGCGTACGAAGAGCGAGACAAAGCTACATCTTTGTACATTTCGTATATGGTGTACATGATAATTACACAAACTAGGGGCACAATGGCACTTTTTCTTGCAGTGATTTCGGAGGAAAGACTCCACCGCCGCCGTCCGTCTACTTCCGGCTCACGGCCCCGGGGAAAAAATCTTGCGCCTGGGCAGAGCGCAAAATCTGATCCGATCTGATGGAACGTATACATGCAGGAGTAATGCGACTATCAATCGAATAATCTGGGTGCTTTAATTCAACTATGAGAAATCCAAACCGGTCCGATTTTAGTCAGACTAAGCTGTATACATGCATGTTAAAGATCTGTTCATAGTCAGACTAACCATGTAATTCAGTTTTCTTGAGTGTCATGTAAACGCACTGTGTGATATCTATCACACCCAATAACAGTGGGGAATGTTAAGTCCAGCAGCATTGTGTTATCAGGAGTCACACTTAAACCTCCATTTTAATTTCTACAAGATGTCACACTGTACAGTGCAAGAAACACCACAGAGGTCAAAGGTTCCATTCCAGCAGGAAAGTTTTTGCTTTTAACCTTTGTTCTGGACGAAGTATTCTTATACTGACTTCCACAACACCACTTTTTATGCCAGTGCATAGCAGGCAGTTTGGACAAGAAAAAAAAGCAACAGATTGCAGTACCGCTATGTTCTGTATCCCTTACATTCATATTGGGCAATTTAATTGAATACACTTTGCAAATATTCAGTGCCAACAGAGGGAGTAGTATATCCTCTGCTCCTTCAGGATGGGCTAAATGCAGAGACTCAGTTTCACTGCCTTCTTATGAATCAAGACAGGAAGTATCTGTATGGATGTCAAGGTAGTTTAATTATAATTGTATAATTCCATGCTATCTGTATTTGATTGTTCTTTTTTTTCCATGTTTAAAATGTAAAAATATTTAAGTTATTTAGATAAACATCCAGTCAAATGACACCGAGATACCTAGAACGGCATTTGTAATGACAAAAAATTCATCCACCAATTCAGTCCACAGAATTTGGTTGTTCCAGGATTAGACTAATGTTAGAGAAGCTTAGAGTCCTTTACTACTAAACTTTACAATTAAAATAACTGTTTTCGGATACAATATTTTGTGTCAATATCTTTGACTTTAAGTATGAGGCCAGGATACTGGAGTACCATGGCTCCCTTCAACATGGGAGTGAGTCACTGTCTCAAGTGAAGAGTTCAAAATATCTCTGGGTCTTGTTATTGAGTGGTGGTAAGATGGCACACTAGATCGACAAGCATATTGGTGCCATATCTGTTCTAATTGAGGGGAAGAGAAGGGTAACCTTGTCGGCAAAGCAGGCTTCACAGGTAGGTACAGGTTGAGAAGTTCCACATCAGAAAGGATTTACAGGTGGAACTGCTGTTCAGGTTATAGAAAGTCTGATGAAGTGGCTTGGGTATCGGATCAGGAGGCCTCTGTGAGGCCCCTATTACAGATGGGAACTGCTAAGATTTCATTTACACTAATGCCATATATATATATATATATATATATATATATATATATATATATATATATATATATATATATATTAGTGGCGGCTGGTGACTGAAAAAATTGGGGAGGACAGGAGGAAAACTAGTCCACGGTGTCATGTTATTTTATACAAGTCAACTAATTAACCCTACTTTCTTATATTCAGTGAAAATTAAGCAATAAAACAATGACTTACAAAACTTCTTTCAAAAAACATTTCATTAAAAGGGTAATATACAAGACAAAAAAAAAAATAAATTCATATCCCTTTCGGGATTCAAACCACAGTTACCTGAATACTAGGTAACTGCATTACCCCCTGTGCTAACTTAGCACTCAATATGTATACTTCACGACAGTGACCTTGTGGCTGGTCTGTATTGCGTGCGCTGTAACTGTGTTGCTGTCCCGGTCGTGCCACTAACTTTATGTCCTCCAGCAGGACGAACGAAAGAAACGAAAAACTATGAATTATGTTTCTGACTGCTTCTCTCTGATTTCTCCGAACAGTTTTTTTTCTTTCAGAAATTTGCTTATGTTTCCTTTGAAACCGATTCCAATATCGCTGAAAACTCCATATTTCTTGTCCGAGCATGGCTGGCAGTGAGAGCTGTAAAATACATATAAGTATTTTTTGTTTACGGTTGTATGAATGTGAGAATGAAATTTGGGAACTGTTATTGGACCAACCTGCTGTCAATCTTGTATTCTGGTTGCTGATTGGTAAGGGAGGACGTCATTTTACGTGTCTTAGCCAATCATAGATCAGCATGAAAAAATCCTTAATGCACTAATGAGTGAATGGAAGGAGATCCCTCCCACGGAGGACAGCAGCCCTCCGTCCTCTAGCCCCCACCTTCCTGCTCCCTGCTCCTCTCACAGACTGCTCTGTCTCCTCCGTCTGCAGCTGTCGCTGTTCAACCGTTTTAAGTGGATTTTCTTCCAAAGAAGAAACTTTTTTATGATATAATATATATATATATATATATATATATATATATATATATATATATATATATAGATACATATAATATTTTATAAATGATACTGAGATTTGGTAATGATTTATTTCAACCAGTTAGTCTTTCTTAAAAATAAAATTGATCTTCCTCTTGCCTCTCAAAAATAGAGGAGGACCAACCTCCTCTGCCTCTATGGACGAGCCTCCTCTGATATATCTATATATACAGTATATATATATATATATATATATATATATATATATATATATATATATATATATATATATGTATATATATATGCACACACATACACACACACACACACACAAACATTAGGATTAAGGATTAAGACTGCATGATGTTTTTAATTTATTAGGCTTAAAATGGACATCAGAAGCAGTGGCTGGTTGCTGTTGGCCAAACCGCTGAAGCACTAATGGTTATATAGGGCTGATGGAGGCTGGCATATTGGTTACCACTAACAGCCCAATATAACATGATGAATTGGGTGAATTGAGAAGGCAAGCCATTTAGATATTCATGCTCAGACAAAATAGATGTGCTCCCTTGTGTGTTTTGCGTGCATGCATGCAAATTTATGAAAACAGCTGTTTGAACGGTCTGGGAAAACTGGAGGGTGGAAAGTGGAGGAGGATTAAGAGAAGCAGGAACGGTGTTAGTGAGCTGTTAGAGGTGTGAAAGTAATGAATGAATGAATGAACATATTATTCTGTAGGCAAGTAGAACCGAGAGAAAGAGAAAACGGAATACTAGATGAATGGAGAAAGAATAAGATGAGCAAAAACGATAGGTGGATAGAGAGGGGAAGCCTGGGGGAAAGAGATGGGAGTGGATAAAACAAAAGAGAAAACATAAGAGTAAAAAGACAGAGTCAGCTGGGCTCCTCTGCTGTCCCCGTGCAGTGCAGCTGCTTCTTAACTCTAATAATGCTGTCCCATTAATACCACTTACCAGGCTGACACAACACTAATTACTGAGAGGGAGGCTGGAGGCGGGATAAAGTTAGACTCGCTACCACAGTACTCAATAGCATCCTCTCCCCTCCACACATGCAACACAAACAAAATGCTGGGAACCACACATACTGTAGATTTGGAAATAAATCTGGTTTTCATTAGAAATTTGTAGTGCTTATTTTCCATTCAGCTGTGCAAAATGACATCTGTATAACTCCTGGGTCTGTAAGTCTATCAATCTTTATTTGTATGGCACTTTTCATACATAAAGTAGCACAAAGTGCCTCACAGAGATTAAAAACAACAGAGATTAAAACAACAAATACAATCAGGAAAAGAAAATCAAAAGATCCCAACCCTCCCACCCCTACAGATATGCACAGAGAGATACACAAATACATACACACCCATAGACACACTCACACATACGCACACAGACACACAGACCCACCCACACACCGGCTGTCACTAAAGAGACTTGGCCGGGCACTGAGACCTGAGGCGCAGAAGAAGCTACCTTTGGGGGCCAGCCACACTGAGAGAGATCATTGTCAAAGGCCGCAGGGTGCGCTGCCACAGAGACCACCCCAACCCGGGCAGACAGGGGGCCCCGCACCAAGGTGCAGAGCCCTCTTACCCACCCGGGCTGAAACCGTCCATGAGACGGCACCCCCAGCGGCAGACCAGAGTCAACTCCCAGTCTGGTAGGACCCCATGAGGAAACACTGGAGACAAAACAGTAAAATGAGGCGAAAAGCATAGCGGTTAAAAACATGAGGGACTAAAACATAAAAGCATAGAGGGTAAAAACACAAGAGACTAAAACATAAAAGCATAGAGGCTAAAAACATGAGGGACTAAAACAGTAAAGGATAAAGGATACAAATGCTAGGACTAGCACAGCATAAAAGGAATTAAAAATAATTAAAAAATAAATTAAAAGCCTGGTTGAAAAGGTGGGACTTGAGCCTCTTTTTAAAAACCTCAACAGTCTCCATGACACTGAGGTTCTCCGGCAGGCTGTTCCACATTCGCCATACTAACTGAAAGCCGTCTCCCCCTGCTTTTTTGAAGTAACCTGTGGTATGAATAAAAGGCCAGTGTCGGAGGACCTCAGTGTCCATGGGGGCTGATAGGTTAAAAGCAGGTCAAATAGGTAAGAAGGCCCAAGACCACTGACACTTAAAAACTAGTAAAAAAAAACCTTAAAGTCAATGCTGAAACGCATGGGGAGCCAATGTGCTCCCGCCCTCTGGTCCTTTTCAGCACTAGTGCGGCTGAGTTTCATAATAATTGATTCTAGAAGATTCTAAAATGCTCTTTTTGGGAAGGCCAGAGAGCAGAGCATTATAGTAATCTAAATGACAAGAGATAAAAGCATGCATCAGCACCTCCGTGCTGGCCTGAGAGAGAAACGGGTGGACTCTGGCTATATTCTTAACCCTTTGATGCGCAACATATGCGCACCCCTTCTAATGCACAACATGGGTCAAAAATGACCCGCATTCATTTTCCAGGTTATTTCATGCTGCCTGAGTTTTTCTTTGTTCTATCTTTTGAAATTAATTAATATCATGATTTAATATTCCAAGTATGCTTTAAATATCATGTTTTTGATTACCACTAATCATTTTTTCAATTTTTCCTGTCATACTTTATGCACAAAAATTGTTTTTATATTACTACATCAAATTTACACACATGGGTCAAAAATGACCCATTCATCCAAGTGTGATTTATAATTAAAAGACTTAATACTATAATAATAATAATAATTTGTTTCAAGTAATTACTTTATCAGTGAGTGGGGCCAAACACCTATTTACTTACTTACTGTACATAATATTTGCAACATTGTCATTTTGTAACACATACACATACTGTCAGGTTTTGGGGGTGGTGAAGTGGGTGGACCCAAATGCAGAGACCATAGGCCGAGACAGTTTGAACAAAGCATTGGTTATATAAACAAAAAAAGAGTACAGGAAAAATCCAAAAAAGGGAAGGAATGAGGAGAACACAGATTGGTGGGTAGGACACTAGGAGGCAGGGATCAACAATTGATACAACAAGACACAGGTGTGGCACAAAATGACAGGTGTGAGCAAAGACAAAGACAGGAAGTAAATAAGAAACAGAACACAAGAGAAAACTACTACAAAATAAAACAGGAACTAAATAACACAACCATGACACATACCTCTGATAACAGATAACACAGCTATTGAACTGAACTGTAAACTGGTGAAATGTGACCTAACAAAATAAAATACAACTTAACACATAACTAGAGCGAGAATTGCCACCTGGGCCTGGGCAGCTCCTCAGAATATTATGGCTTCTTGTTCTGCCATGAGTACCCAGAGGAAACGAAAATTGGGAAAGAGATCTCAGTAGCGTCTCATTCATTTCTCCTAGACAACTATGAGATCTATGTGAGACCAAAGTGAGGCTGTGGATGATTTCTCCTGTTTCTCAATTGTTTCTCCTGAGAAACAGGTGCAGAAAAGCTCAACTTGGGCTCCCTGTAAGTTTCAAAGGAGATCTCATCAAGCTCTCAATGAAGTTTCAGAATGTCTTCTCAGTGCTGGAAAGGAGCAAGGTTTAAGCGGTAAAGTCTCAAGTCTTAACTATTGCTCCTAAGGAATTTTAGGAGAAACAAATGAGAAATGTTTGAGACCAAAAAAGACTACAACGAGACTGAAATGAGAACTCTCATTGAGCTCCTTTACGGCTCCATAGCCATAAAGGAGCAAGCTTTGAGCAGTAAAATTTTCCTCTGGGTGGGGGGATTCTCTTCAGTCTGAGATTCGTCCTCTGAGGACTCATCCGACGAGTCATCTTTATCATCAGAGGAGTCTTCATGTAGGAGAGCTGGATCCCCAGACACACCCACAACTCCAGCTTGACCCTGTGGCAAATATTCTGGGTCATCATCATCAGAATTAGTTGTTCTGTCATTAGTTTCAGTCAGGAGCCTTTTCTTGCAATTTTTAGCTTTTCAGAACGAAAGACGCATGTTTTTGCCCTTTGTGACAGATTAAGTAATATTTCACTCCAAACTACTTTTTCAAGTTGGATTCCACTCAAAGTGTATGAACTAACTGTAGCATTGCAAACATGATTTTAGTCATTACTTTCAGTCAGAAGTCTTTGCTTGTCAATTTGAGGTTTTCAGAGCGATTGGAGCCTGTTTCTACCACTTACAGTGCAGTAAGTTGTATGTGAATGAGAACTGCTTTTTCAAGCGATTTCGACTCAAAGTGTCTGAAATTCATCTAGTTAGCTGGACTAACTACAATAGTAACTAACTATGGTAGAATTAGCTAACTAAAATAGAATATGTCAACAGCTCGCTAACTAGCTCATAGTAATTACTTTTAACTTTCTGTCAAGTAATGTACCCACTCTCAAGGTAAACATGTTACGTACAGTTATCTTTCACAGTTGTCATCAAATATTTTCAAAGGTGATGTTAGAACAATTGAAAAATATTGACAATACTTACACAGGGAGCAAATTTCACAAGCACAGTTTACACCAAATTATATAGCAAACTTATGTGGGTCGTTTCTGACCCATGTGTGTGAAGTTGATGTAGAAATACAAAAGCTGTGCTTGTTCATAAAGTAAGAAAGAAAAAAGAAAAAATATGATTTGTGTGAAACACAAACAAGATATTTACTGCATACTTGGAATAATAAATGATACACTTATTATTTTTTTCAAAGAAATATCATAGAAACACTCAGCAATCGATGAAATAGCATAGAAAATGAATATGGGTCATTTTTTACCCATGTTGTGCATTAGAGGGGTACTGATACAAAGGGGTTTTTATTCTAAAAGTAAGAAAGGAAAAAATAAAATAAAGATGTATGATGATCAAAAACAAGCTAATTGAGGAATACCTTGAATACTGAATGATGAAAGTAATTCATTGCAAAGATATAGAAAATTAAAACTCTAAACTGAGCTCAGACTTGAAAATCACAACCAATTTTTTTTACAGATGGTAATGGTTTAAAATCCTTTAACTTTGGTAAAAGTATCTCTTTCTGGCCTTCAGGACCAATGACTAAAACCTCTGTTTTGTCCTGGTTGAGCTGTAGGAAATTTGCTGCCATCCATGTATTGATATCTAAAATGCAGTTAAAAAGAACATCAATAGGCCCTGTGTCATCAGGAGACACGGCATGTACAGTTGCGTATCGTCAGCATAACTATGAAAGCTGGTGCCTTGCCTCCTGATGACGTCCCCAAGGGGAAGCATGTAAAGATTAAAAAGAGTTGGACCTGAAATTGAACCTTTGGGAACCCTAGACTTTATTTTGTGGGTTCCTGAGGAACATGTATCCATACTTACAAAGAATGGTCTATCTGTGAGGTAAGAGACAAACCAGTTAAGAACAGTACCAGAGAGGCCAACCAAGTTCCTCAGTCTATTTAATAAAATGTGATGGTCTACTGTATCGCAGGCAGCAGTTAGATCCAGTAGTACCAAGACTGTGAGTTTGTGATTATCCAAGTTGCACCTGATGTCGTTTAAAATCTTTAAAAGGGCTGTCTCTGTACTGTGGTTTGTCCTTAAACCAGCCAGATACCTCTCTAAAATGTTGTTTGTGATTAAAAATCATTTACTTGATTAAAAACAAGTTTTTCCAAAATTTAACTTAAAAATGGTAAGTTGGATACAGGCTGATAATTATTAAAAATGTTGGTATCTAGATTGCTCTTCTTCAGAAGGGGCTTCACCATCGCTGTTTTAGAAGGGGTGGGGAAGACACCGTCTGAAGAGAGAAATTCACCATGTATAATAGCTGATCCTCAAAGAATCCACAAGCGTTCAATGATCCGGGTGTGTCAACACTTAAAATCTGTTGAGGTAAAAGACTCGATCTGATGTCATTGATTTTACTTCTGAAGTGGTCTGCAAAATCCTTGCGAAGGGCGTCAGTTGGTATTTTGGGTGAGGTGAGGGGCAGAGGGTCCGTGTGCAAATGTATCAACGGTGAGTCAGGAGGTGGGTGTGGTGCAGGAACGCACAGTCAGGTCAGTGTCAACAGATAAAAGCTGTGATCCCTCCTGGTTTGGGTAGAGGCCGGGATACGGGATACTTTTGGTCAGGCAGTATCCCTTCAGCCACAGGTGCAGCTGACGAAGGCGGCTGGTGGTGACGTCACCATACTGAGGTGGGCTGGTGATAATTAGCCGCTTCCCTGTGTCCAGCAGGCGATCCACCAGGCGAGGAAATCCTGTTTGAGTACCTCCGACTGTTGTTTATGAGGTCGTTGATGCCGGCCTCCAGGACCAGCATGGAGGGCAGAGGATGCGACCTCCTTGACGCAAGCTCCAGGGTGGCAGAAGGTCAGGCTGCCATGTGCTGCCACGTGCCTGACCATGGAGGTCCCGACAACCAACACAGAGGGGGGGCGCCGCTCCACTGGCTACCTAGAGGTGCAGCAGAGGCAGGATTGAGCCCACTGATCAGGGTTCCCCAAGCCTGAGTGGAGTTGAGCTCATCGGAGCCTCCTCTCCATCCTCCCGGATGGAGCACAGCGACTCCGCGGGATGTTGGCAGGAGGTGGAGGGTTCCGATGTCTTGGGCTTGGCTCCCTGGTGGTGCCAGTGGGACTTGGCTAGTGCTGATGCCAGAGTTTCGTTGGTGATAGAGCTGGTCCACAGCAGGGTGGTGTTGTCCGTGGTCGTCATGCTCCGGTCACCAGCGCCGGATGTTCTCAGGTGGGAGATCAGCTTCGCCTGGGTCATGGCGACAGTGGAGAAATCCATAAGGATTTTGTCCTTCTCTTTGAGGTCAGCCTTCAGACCAGAGACGCTCTCCCTCAGTTTTGAGAGAGTGGGGATGCAGGACTCACACACCACCAGCAAACCTGCAGCCGGTGAGGAGATTAGGCGTCCGGTAAGCAGCTCCCAGGCTACCTGTTGTTAGCTAGTTAGCTAGCGAAGGTGATGTCAGTAGACAGTGCATGGTAGTCAGTAGTGTTCTGTCCTGACTAAACAAACTTTGCATTCTGTGTCACTATTGTCAGAAGTTTTCACAAACAAAATCAGCAGATGAAAGGAGGAAATAATTAAAACCAGATGAATCCACAATGAAAACTAGACACTCGACACTCTGAACACACGGAAGTAAACCGGAAGTTAAGTTGATATATCAAGCCAATGCTATAGCATAATCAGTAATCACAACACATATAACATAGCAGTATACTGCTATGTTATATGTGTTGTGATAACTGAGTATGCAATTCTACTATGGTAAAACCCAGTGTAACAGCTATAATATATTTGTCCACATCTGATGGTTTTGAATAGAAATGTAACCTAACATTGGTGATCCATTAATCTTTTTTCCAGTACCATCATCCGATAAAAATTTGACCTTAGTTTATGATTAGATACCTGCTCCTAAATTCAAGGAACAGTCCACCCAAAGATGAAAATGTGGTGATAATCAAATCACCCACATACTGATGGAAAGACAGTATGAGGTCTGTTTTACTTCTTTTAAAACTGAAGTAGATGGTGACATGTTAAAACATCTGGGGATGTGGAGTTAAAAATAAGTGACTTTTCTCAACCTACATAGCAAGCAACAGGAGATAAATGTCATGACTGGGGCTTTTGGTTTGGCTGATTTGTGTGTTTCTGCTCTTTTCTGTTCTCAGAGGTGCTCTTCAGAGGCTGGGCGTGGCATTCCTGCTGGCTGGAGCTTACCACTCTCAGACACATGCAGCACATGTGTTCATCGGCGGCAGTTAAATACCCTCATCTTTTTTCTACTCGCTGCAAGAATAATTTTGTCTCTCTGATGTGGTACACGGCCTCTTTCTTTTTGCTTGCCACAGTAAATGTTGTCTCTTTTGCTACTTTGTTACCTCATTAACTATCTCCTCAACCTACCCAGTGACCGATTAGCCACCCTATCAACCAGCCTTCACTAACTCTGCAACCTGCCAGCACTCAACAGTGGATCCTCTGTGTTACACCCCCCGAGCCTGCACCTCTACCTCAGCCAATGCCACTGTGAGTTCCCGCCACCACAACTACCAAGCCACCAGCGTTACCATCTGCTGTGCCATCTACCTGAGCCAGAGCCTCCTCAACTACCTACCTACTCTGCATTTACAATGCTAAATGCTATACATTCCTTTAACTATCTCCCAGTCTTGGTGTCCGCTTTTGGGTCTGACTATTATATCTGGTTCAAACCAAAACATATTTTCCCCTAATGGTATTACACTCTAGTTTCTTTAACCCAAATGATAGGGGTAATGTTGCACTGGGGGTTCCATAGGTATTGCCAAGGAAGAAGGCCTTGTGGTAATGTTAATTGTTTGACAGCAACCTCTAGTGGCTGATTACAGCCGAAAAGGAGGAATCCCAGGTGAGAAAATATAAAGAGGATGCACAGGACAACTCAATCCAACTTTATCAAAAATATCTTCAGCAGTTGGTCGGTCATCAGGATGAAAACCTTCTAATAGCAAAGGACAAATTATACAAAGTATTATTTTTCAAACCAAAAAACTCTAAACTGAACAGTTCCACTGTTATGTTTAACAAATATTTTTTTTCAAAATATCAAAATGAAAGTCTTTGTTACCAGGGGCGCCTTTGAGCAGAACCAACAGCTGAACCCTGCTTAGGTGCATGCATTGGCTCAAGGTGCTCCGACTTCAGTGTTAATGAGCAGCCTGCTCTTTGAGCTAGTGAAGCATCATGGGAACTGTATTTTGTTTCAGTTTCTACTGTTTTTTCACCTCAACAATGATATGTTGTTTTGGCAGCCACTGGTCATTGAAGTATGTGTTTTTAGCTTATCATGTATATGGCTTGTTTTACAATAACAAATACTGGCCTGTAAAACCATATTATTTGTCACCTGAGCCAGATTTCTGTTCCTTTCAAGAAAGTATTTCTATGTATATTTTTGGCGTAATTTAAATGGACATGTATGTAACAACACGATGTACCAGGATTCATATTCAAATCTATACATAGAGAAGGCAGACACAACATTATAACAAAACCATATTGCCCATATGGCCACATATATCATATTTTATTAAAACAGCTGGTTGATCATCAGCTGACATTAAGCAATGACCAGTTTGTTTTATTTGACAATAAATCATCCATGGCCTCCTCTATAGCAGATATTGAATCTGTTCCTTCTTACACTGGGGGATGGGCTACAATGTAAAAACACAAAGAGGGTCTGGTATAGAAGGCTTGGAAGAAGGTTACTCTCAGGCTGTATGAATATGGGATCTTTACTTTTTCTACACTAAACAATATATTTCTATTAAAGATGGATAAAATGACCCTGTTGGTTTGTCACGTTGAGATTCCATGTCCAGTGCACACCAATTCCCATCAATTATGCCGTTCTCTTCAACCTTGCAGAACTCCTTTTTGATATAATTCTCTATTGTTGCCTGAAACCTATTAAAAACCTCTGCCGCACAGTTGCACTAGGTAACATGTTTCGACGATGTTAAGCCATTTGAGGTTACTGAACTTGTTTTCTAAAACTCCAACTAAACATTACTAGTCATGGACAGTTCAGCCGATGGACACATTTTTTAAATGTACGACTACCCTGTGTGTAGCTTGTGTGTTATGCCACCCAGTGGTGTTCAGGAGATGATGCACCGAGGGACTACACTTTAGATATGGGAAAAGGTAAATGGGCTTGCATTTTTTAAAGCGCTTTTCCAGTCTACTGACCACTCGAAGCGCATTACAACACTTGCCACATTGACCCATTCACACACATTCATACACTGATGGCAGAGGCTGCCATGTAAGGTGCAAACTGCACACCAGGAGCAATTTGAGATTCAATATCTTGCTCAAGGACACTTCGACATGCAGCTCAGCTCAGCCAGGGAGAGCTGTGATTCGAACCATCAACCTTCCGATCACTAGACAACCTGCGTTACCCCCTGAGCTACAGCAGCCCCTATTCTGATTTACTACTTTTCTTTTTTGTTTAATTAATTTTTAGCGTCACGTATTTACACATTTACACACACTTGGGAGGGTGTTAAAGTTAGCAGCTACAGTGGATTTCTGCTCAATTTGGGATCTATGATTATGCCAGACGACCATGGAGTTGTTTTTTTTTAAGTTCTCTTCACCTCCTCACCTTCGTCTTTTCATTGGCATTGATAATGGCAACATTTTTGTTTTTGGGTTCCTTTAAAGCCACACTGACCCTCTTGTCATATTTGATGAGTTAGGAGTGACAACTTTGAAATTTGAGGTGAAGTTAAACAATAAGATGGTCCAAGATGGCGACACGTACAGACGCAGTGGCTCACAGCTCTCCCTATTTGTGCATTCTTTTGTGTTTATTGTGTGTTGTACGTTCGTCTACCTACACTACTGAACACTACAGTCGTCATGATTTACTGGACATCGGTTTCCAACTGAAGATGACCATCTCCAGCGACTTTCATCGCACTCACAACATTCCGGACGAGATAGCGAGACCAGCGGGATCTCCGTGGATTGTTATCAGGTCTGAAAGGCAACGCAGACGGTGACACGAGAGGAAACAAAAGCGAGGCTGCAGGGCTGGGCTACTGGCTAGGCTAAGGAAACAGCCAATCAAACCTCTGCTGCCTAGCCTCTACCTTACAAACGCCAGACCCATGGTATACAAAACGGATGATTTGGAAATACAGCTGGCTGGTAATCGTTATGTTCGCGATTGCTGTGTGCTTATCATCACCGAGACATGGCTACGTACAAAAATTCCTGATGCCACTGTGCAGCTAGCAGGCCGCACGCTACACAGATGGGACAGGAACAGTGACTCCAGGAAGAGCAGAGGAGGGGGGCTTTGCATCTACGTACATCAAGGTTGGTGTAACAACAGCCCTATTTTGGACAGACACTGCTCTCCTGACTTGGAGTTCATGTCGGTGAGATGCAGACCTTTTTTTCTGAGGTAGAGCTACCTGCTGTTGTCATCACAGCAGTCTACATACCACCGGACGCTAATGTAAACACGGCTCTCGCTCTGCTGCTAAATGCCATCAATATTCATCAGCCCGCCCACCCAAATGGCGTCCACATTATTGCAGGGGACTTTAATAAGGCAAATCTCAAGACTGTATTACCTAAATTCCACCAATATGTAAAATGCCCAACAAGAGGGGATAACAATCTGGATCATGTGTATTCCAACATCAAGCATGCGTACAGAGCCGTACCCCTTCCCCATCTGGGCCGGTCAGACCACCTCTCCCTGCTCCTCACCCCAGCATACACCCCCCTCAATCGACAAACAAAGCCCGCAAAGAGCCCACCTGGCCCGAGGACGCCCTCCCCCGACTGCAGGACTGCTTCGAACACACACAGTGGGATGCCTTTTACCATGAAGACCTGGCAACATTCACAGACGCAGTACTGTCTTACGCAGTACTTCCTCTTGCCTGCACTCAACAGTGCTGTGTGCTGAGCCCGCTACTCTACTCCCTCTACACATCCGACTGCAGTCCCGCCCACCCATACAACATCATTGTCAAATTTGCTGATGACACAACGGTGGTGGGGCTGATTACAGGGAGAAACAAGGCAGCCTACAGAGATGAGGTCCTGAAACTTGGCGAGTGGTGTGCATTAAACAACTTGGCACTAAACTGTGGCAGTGGGGTGTGGTTAGGGCGCCGGCTGCTGGAGGAGAGGGAGGAGTGGCTCAGCCGGTGTTCAGACAGCAGGAGAATCAGGTAATCAATCAGCTATATAAGCATGCTTGTGACCTGGTTCTGATCTCTTGCAGTAGGCTGGATCCGGGAGCCGGGCCGGAGCAGAGACGGGCAGCAGAAGGAACGAGAACCGAAGCCACAGTCGTCAGGATGACGGCTGTTCCTTTGTTTTACTTACTTTCATTTACTTTCTGCCCGTGCCCGACAATAAAGCACTTTTATTAAGCAGCAGCGCCGGCTTCCTGCCTCCTTTCCCTCCCCCCCCGAGCGAGCGTGAGCGGTGAAGCTCACAATCACAAAGACCAAGGATCTCATCCTGGACTTCAGCGAAACAGAGCCGCCCCTGCCCCCCTGCACATCAACTGTGAATGTGCAGAGCGAGTGGTGTCCTTCAAATTCCTCGGCATCCACATCTCTGCAGATCTCTCCTGGTCGGTCAACACCACAGCGCTGGTCAAGAAGGCCCAACAGCGGTTACACTTCCTGAGAGGATAAGGATTTTAGAAAAGGCCAAAATATAATCATAATTTAATTATTAGGATTTTATTTTTCCTTAATTCCAACCCTAGTCATTTTGTTGCCATGTCTTGGATTCATAGTGTGACCACTGCTTTAGTGTACAGTAATAATTCAGACCAAGCATATTTGTTGACTTAAATGTCAGACTATTTCAATAAAAAATTGGGTAAACTAAGTTTAATTGGATAATCTCGCCACACTATTTTATTTTTCTGGATATTTACATTAGGTCCATAAGTCTATATGTCTGTACATGTTGTATGTTGACTCACATTTAATTGTAAGTCATTAATAGCATTTCACATACCTCTGCACTCTAGTGATATGTCGGTGTCTAAACAGATCAGATCTACAAAAAACTCCCATGGACTGTATGTTTTGATAGTAGGTCAAACGAGGCTGATGTTCGCATGAATACATATGAGAATCCGCCTAAGATCCATTATCCAGGCAATAAATAGAAATAAGTGTGAGGGCTCTTTCACTGGGCTGCCACAAAGAATTATACAGTACTCTTATATTTTCCAACAGACAACAGCAGAGGAAGAAAAGCAACGCAGTAACCTTTACCTTCAGCTGTCAGAGACAAAGCTCCGGTGGATTTCTACTGAACGGCAATCACATTGCTTTTTCTCTCTCTCCTCATTCTACTCGCTTTTTCTTCCAGACACGTAAACACACACACACGCACACACTCACATAACCGCTGCTCTCAAGGTAACATGAAAGGCCCTGGCAGATAGAGAGACATTTTAGGGCCCTCATCTATCTCCCATGGCCAGGAGCTCCAGCGCTTAGCAAATGTCAACAGAAAATAATGCACACACAAAGGCAATCTTATTTGTTCAAGAATCGCTCTAGGTCACCGCAATTCAGCCAGGCAACGCACAGGGAGAAGAGCCACCAGTACAGAACTACAAAGACCCACTGCTCTCTCTCTGTTTTGTTCTTCGACTCGTTTCTCTCTATTCCCTGTAATTCCCCCTTCATTGCGTTCTCTGTCTCAACCTCTGTTTCTGTTTATCCCTGCTGGTGTGAAACAAATAAATATCCTCCTGGTGTTTTCCAGCAAAAGCTCATCTGGTCAAAATGTTGTCTACTTCCCTTTTTTCTTGAATCTCTCATGCTCTTTTATATTTCCATTCTGATAATCAGTTCCAATTTTATTGTTTTGATGAGTTTATCCCTCCGCACTATGTATTACCATTGCACTGCAGGTAGCTAATCAACTAAAACAGCCCCTCTATTATTGCTCCGGCAGATGATGTAGCAACAGAAAAAATGGTGAATTCAATAAAGCACACACCTCCGAGGGGCTTTCATTTGAATGATTGCTCTGCCTTTCTTGGTCTCCCTCTGTCAATGTGTTTATTTGTCCTCATCCGAACATCCACACCACTTCTCAGTGTTCCCTTTGTGTTGTTGTTTTCAATCCTCACTTCATAATCATGCAGAGAAAAAAAGTTAAATTAGAATTTTAATATATTAATTATGTTTCTCTAAATTTTAAAGTCGTAACCTAAAAAGCATCGTGATTAACAAACAGCAGGTGTATGGCAAAATAGTCATGGTCCTGGTTATAAAACTGATTAATGTGTGAGTGTTTCCCCTATGGTCCGTGTACCTTCCGTTCATTCTATTTCCAATTTTGAAACAAAAATCAAAAAACAAATTTAGGGCCATTTTTTCTATTTCTATTCCATTTCTTAAACACAAATCGGACAACCAATTTAATGACCTGGTGTAAAAAAAAAAACATTGCATTTTCTGACCCAAAATGCCGTTTTCGCGAAAAGCCTCGAATTTCTGTATATCCATTTTCAATTTCAATTTTTACGCTTTGCAGCCTGTAGCCCGGAAATAAAATAAATTATCGTGCGGATTGATCCGCATTGCAGGAAGCGCAGGAAGCAGTGCGGTCCGTGGTCCGTTTACCTTCGTGCGGTAGCTTAGTTTAATTAACTTCAGCATGGTGTCGGTGCGGTAAGAATGGAGTCGAGTTTTTTCCTTTTTAAAGGAAACAAAAGGCTCACGCATAAGGAGAGCGACATGAATGGGGACAAAATCGCCAGAATATTTCAGGTAGGTAACACTTTTTTCGTATGCTTGGAGAACATGGTAAGACCAAAGGATGCTATGCATGGCACATGGCTAACCGACTCATTAAGGCTCCTCAATGTAAGATAATTGAAATTTGAAGCTATAAGCCTATTTACAAAATTGTGTGTGTGTGTGTGTGTGTGTGTGTGTGTGTGTGTGTGAGTGAGAGAGAGAGAGAGAGAGAGAGAGAGCGAGAGAGAGAGAGAACCGGAGTTGTATGTGTGTGTGTGTGTGTGTGTGTGTGTGTGGTGTGTGTGTGTGTGTGAGTGAGAGAGAGAGAGAGAGAGAGAGAGAGAGAGAGAGAGAACCGGAGTTGTGTGTGTGTGTGTGTGTGTGTGTGTGTGTGTGTGTGAGAGAGAGAGAGAGAGAGAGAGCGAGAGAGAGAGAGAGAGAGAACCGGAGTTGTATGTGTGTGTGTGTGTGTGTTGTGTGTGTGTGTGTGTGAGAGAGAGAGAGGACCAGGGTTGTGTGTGTGTGTGTGTGTGTGGTGTGTGTGAGAGAGAGAGAGAGAGAGAGAGAGAGAACCGGGGTTGTGTGTGTGTGTGTGTGTGTGTGTGGTGTGTGTGAGAGAGAGAGAGGACCAGGGTTGTGTGTGTGTGTGTGTGTGTGTGTGAGAGAGAGAGAGAGAGAGAGAGAGAGAGAGAGAGAGAGAGAGAAATGGGGTGTGTGTGTGTGTGAGAGAGAGAGAACTGGGGTGTGTGTGAGTGCGAGCTGAGGGGGGGAGCAATATAATATTATAATAATAGCATTGCAATAAAAATAAATGTTCGGTAGGCTGTAAACATCTGTAATTAACACTTAGCTGATGCTTTTCTTTCAAAGGTATATGCTCCTAGCCTGTACATAACTGATGATGACAATGTGGCGATATTCCCGGGATCGGCTGGACATTTCAGCTGCTTGGACCGAAGACCTCGTGGCCACTATGAGGTTCATGGGGATGATATTGGTCTACGAGTTGCCGAGCAGAGTCATCCATTGTCAGGCCAGAACCGTTTCCACTTTCACCGTACAGCACAGCCCACTGCTGCTCTAGGGTCACCTGCTCAGGCGATAGCTCCCGCTCCCCCCCGAGCAAGCATGAGTAACACCTTCCAAAGGTACAACCCAGTTTCATCAGTTCACAGCCCCTACAGTTGACTAGCAAGCTACTTATGAATAAATCAACATAACTGTATTTGTTTTCACAATATAGACTATGTGTTTGAGATGGAATTAATTGATTCGACTTGATGTAAACCACTCCCACAACAACCTTTCTAGGTCTGTTTTCATTGCTGAGCTCAGCCAGGGGAAACTGAAGCCTGCTCGTATGGTTGTACTCAGACTGTTTGAGTTTGAAGCCACAACCACAGGTATCCTTGCAAAAATACATGATGCCCTGCAGAGTGATGACCCGCTCATCCTGACTGATGCCCAGGGTAATGAGATCGTGGACTCCGAAGGGACAAGAGGTACTAATTGAAAAAATGAGTAATCACATGATAATAGTTTGTTTGATCAACTACCTGCCCCATCTACTTCAATACTGTGCTCTCTTTGTCTCATAATTGTTTGACCCACAAAGTATTCTATTTAGCTGCAAATGTGTTTACATTATATCTGCTAAATGATTTGTCTTCCTCTATTGCTAGGCTCCAAGTATTGGAAGCAAAATGCAAAAAGTTTCTTGCTGTCCCAGAGCAGATCTTCCATGAGTTCCAGCATGGAACAAAGGGAAAGAAACTGAGGTAAAACATTTGAGTTACTGCCTATTAATATTTGTCTTTCATTCTGTTTTTAATACCATCTCTCTGAGAAAAAAGGTTATCTGAACACAACTGGTGAATATTGTATAATGTTTTTGTTGTCGTTTTTGTCTCTCCTTGTAGTCTTAAAGATGTGGACTCCACTAGTCTTCAGGAGGTCCATGATAAAATAGAAGAAGTGGTCTTGGCTGCTCAAGGACTGAGTGAAGTCACCACAGTCATGATGGACCTGTCAGCACATGCCATCAGCACCAGCGGCGCTATGCTGGTTCTGACCAACACCATGATAACACACAGGAAGGAGGCCTTTGGTTGTATTGTGTGCAAAGGTCTGTAACATAATTTGTTGATTGATCTATATTAAAGTCTACCTTTAGGCAGGATCAAATTGAATGTCCAAGTGAATCAAACATTAATTCACTTTTGCATGTTAAAGTTAAACTGTCCCTTGCCAAGCTTTTAAAGACCGTGTAAAGCAGAAATAAATTTGTGTTATGAGTTTGTCACACCACAGAAACATGCGTTGACCGCTGAGCCAAATTTGAAATTTGAAAGTATATAAAATTAGGTCTCAAAATCATGGAAAAACAAGCACTTCTCTCTGCTGTGAAACGCTGGGGGCGTGTCAGTTAGAGGCGCTGGAACCACGCCCAAGCAGGGAGGGGAGCCTCCTCCGTGTTCTGTACAAGGACGTAACCTACAGTAACAATGGAAGCTAGCAGCATCATCGGACAGACCCAGCCCTACCTGTTTGTACCATCAGAGCCAGAAACTGACTCTGAGTCAGACACTGATAGTGCTCAGCCTCGTTCCTCACAGTCCATGTTTTACATTACACAAACGTAAAAGCCCAGTCTAAATATAATTCCTCGTCATAGCTATATTGGTGCACATAAAATATTACCTGTAGATAATCATTGTGCTGTCAGATGGACTCCGCTCAGGGAATGAGGCCAAATCATGTCATGATTAAATGCAATAACATTTGCTAACATTACATGGGCATGACAGGATACACGATGTAGAATCACTTTCAAGATTTGCACCTTCAGCAAAATGCATTTAATTGCCCAAATGTAGCACACACTTATACTTAGAGCTTAGATCTGGCCCAAAAAAAATCAAGCCCGACCGACCCGAGCCGAGCCGTGCAGTGATGCTGGTAACGCTTTATTCTAATCTGACCACTTCTTTCAGTGAGGAGTAATCTAACGCGGTAATATTTTCAAACCACTAATCAGATTCAAGTTACTTCATGTGTCTACTGTCATTTTCCTTAGTAAAAATATATATTTTTGCTTTCTTCTTGCGTCTCGAGGAGTGACGTCACGTGCGCGATAAGTCATGTTTTCAGCACGAGAACACTCACTCACATGTAAAACCACGCAGTGGCACAAACAACATGGAGGGAGGAGAGAGATGTGCCTTTTGTAGCTGGAAATACAGTCATTATTTTGAGTTATTAAAAAAAACACACACACACACATACACAAATGCTTGATCAAGGGCCGGCACGACCCGGCCCGAGGATATTGACGGGAAGTATCGGCACGACCCGGCCCGTAATCCCGGTCGGGTCAGGGTTGGGCACGGGCAGAGAATCTAAACTCTACTTACACTCTCTGGCAGGCACGTAATGCCGGGCGGCGGAGATGAGAGCATGCGCTGTTGGCAGGATGGGAGGATGCAAGCGGGGGATGGAGAGGGTCGGTTCGGCCCCACTGACCAGCGTCAACGGACTCTTCAGATATCCAGACTTTACCTGGTGACAGTTGCTGTAACTATAGGGGGTAAAGTGGACACTGCAGAGACGGGTGATGGTGGTGATTTTAAACTCTCCACACTAGCACAGTAGTCCTCTTGACAAAATCGATCCACAGTTTCCATACGTTGTCGTCTGTTGGAAACTTAAATAAGCTAACAGCCGTTACCCTGCACACTGTGGCATCCAGGAAAGATGCACAAGTGATGTGGAGGAGACATGACTGTTTAGCTGACTGGTTGACTGGTTAGCTAGCTACAAACAAGACTCGAGAGCAAGCGGAAAAACCACCGAAGCTAATGCACTGAATGTATTTATACCACTTCCGCAGCAGGGCTGGGTTTATGCAAATTTATGCAAAGATTTCTGACCCGCCCATTAAATCCTGAACACAGAAATTTTGAAACACAGTTTGTGAGCCTAGCTCCAAAATTAAATTCTAAATGGTTGAATGGCTTTTTACATGTTTTTAAGGAAATACATTTATGACCTTTTTAATGTGTTTGGAAGAAAATGTCTGAATTTGCTTTACACGGACTTTAAACATATGTAATATGTAGATAAAGAGAAGATAATATATTGAACTCTAATCTTGCATGTGTATTATCCTTTTTATTTTCTTCATCAAACAGGGCTAATGGAAGAACCTGTGATTGTCGTATGCTGCAAAAGCTTTGTTGGCTGCAAAAGCTGTGTTGACCAGTGGATGCTGACATCCAACCAGTGCCTCAAATGCAGGGCAGATGAGTTCTCTTTCAATGCACACAGGCTGACCAGTCTTGACAATGTTCTCTAGTGGGTGGTGTAATTAAGATGGATTAACCCCTTAAGTGTGATTGTAACACATTCTGTGATTTAAGCCTGATTACCTCTGTTACAGTACATCTGGCTAATTGCCTTGTTCAAAGTCAGTTGGAATTTTGCTCTTGTTCAACAGCTGTAGAGGATACAGAATATTTTTAGTATTTCACGTTGCACTTTCGAAAAATATGTTCACTTGGTGGAGAACGTCAATGTTCAAACATTGGTATTGTTGATTGTGGTTGATTTTAGTTGCAATTCAATGAAAGTAACAAAATATACAGTATATCCAGAACCAACTTGTCTTTATTTGACATTTTCATGCATATTGTTGTGTAATGTTTATCAGATAGAGCAATGCATCCTGAGAAGGTGCAAAATTATAGTTTACCACATAGTCTAATAAAACTGAAATATCAGGGTACCCCTCAGCAAATCGTTGTTCTGCTGATATTTTGTCCTCCACTTTTGAGAAGGGGTCAGTTCCAAAACAGGAGACTCTAGTAAGTGAAGAGCCAACATCCTGCTGGTACATGTCTGCTGCTTGGGAGGCATGTGGCAACAAATCATCCCCTAGTTTTTTTGGACATCCTCCTGCTGCCAAATGTTTGGGTGTTCCTTTGCCTGTGAAGCAAAGTATAGGTCACACAATGTCAGCTATTGTGTGAATTCACTGTCAACTTTAAAATAAAGAAAAACTGGACTGTAATGTGTTACATGTTTTTTTTATGTAACTCACCTGGGATTCTATGTGCATTTAATGCAAGTTGTTATGCCAATTTTGCACAGCTCAGCAATAAGGTTAGATGTTCAGTATGGTGATGTTGTCATCCATGTTGAGGACTTCCTGATCCTGCAGCTGCATGAGGGCCTCCTTCAATGGGTAATTCACTGGATGGTTGATCTCTACCCACATTCCCTCTACTGTATGATTCTGTAGACAAGATAAGGGTTGATTTTTTTCTTAGGTGGACAATGTAAAACCAATGCTAAATAATAAAAAAAATCCCCGTCTGCAAAATCAACATGGTGAGAGGAAATAGGATTAAATCAGATGTAAAAAATTAACAGACAATATGAAGAGGGTTGATTGGGAGTCCAAGGAGGAGGTCCATTGATGTATAGGGGTACCTACAAGCATCCCTACTCAAGGGTGCATCTGGTTAAGGTTAAGTGATATTTTCTGTTAGCTATATGTTCTAATAACAATCACTGCTAGAACTTACTTTGCTGTTCAGTACGTAACATCTGAGTAACATCTCCAAAGCATAGTCTCATTTCAGGCATAAACAAGGCACATTTTGTACATTAAGGAAGCCCAGTGCCCCTTTGCATCGCAGTCAATTTCACAATCAATTTTCATACACTCACACAGAAACTGCATGTATGTTTTCAAGATTTTATTTCTTTTAAGTCAACAAATATCACACCTAATAAAAACTGAAGAAATAAACAAGTAATAAAATAATATAATAAATAACATATTATCTCTGAGCCTCAGCAAGTGCCATCTCTCGCTTATCTATTGTCAGCCGCTTTGCAAAACGACCTCCAACTCCTTCCATGTTGCCATGTGGGTTTTGTGCTCCTGGTTATCCTCATGAACATTCAGCAAGTGGCTTGCATTGTTCCAGTCCTTTAGTCCTTCCTTATTAACTCTGTATTCTTTTGGAGAAAACATTTAGCAGCAGAAGCAGTGCAAGCTATCATTCTTGTTTGAGTACATCAGCCAGCTTCTTTTGATTTTTTCAGCATTGACTAAGACTGTTTCAAAAGTCATGCTGACACTCTCCCATCTTTGTTTTTGGGAAATGTGTAACTGCTTTTTATTTGAGCTGGTCCTCTGTGAACTAGAGATGGCCAGTCAGCAGGTCTGTGGTGCAGCCTTTAGTCCTGATGCTGTGTCACTCTGCTGTGCTGAGGTAGAGGGACAGGAGCACCTGATGCTGTGTCACTGGGCTGGTGCTGAAATACTTTAAAAGTGCATCTGAAGAGAGAAGAGAAGTATATGCGACCACTGCATGTTACATTTTAATAAAAAAAAACAGATGATTGGTGTGTGCTTTACATAAGACTAAAGGAAAAAACTAATGGAAAACTAATAGCATTTTAACTGACATACAAGCAGGAAAGACACCTGTAAAATAACACCTGAACAGGCCTAACGTTAACTTTCCAAACGTCCCTGATAAATTTAAGGTGGAGTATTAACACACGTCGACTCAGCTATTTATTGATTATTAAATGATGCTGCTATCATCTGAAGTAAGCTAGCAAGCTAACACTCTGCTCCAACAAAGACATTGTTAACGATGCATTATACTATTGTCATTCACTTCATCACATTGACCTTACTGTACCTCTATCTTCTTCACGTTTTTCTTCCTCTTCATTCCTTCTTTTCCTTCTCTTGGTGCCGGATAGTTTCAGTCTTTTGGACGTTGTGGTTCTGCTACACTAGCAGTAAATCTCTCTCTTGGTCTTGGGGTCTCGGTCCGGTCAGATTCAGGCAGCTCGCCTCTCGACCCGCCCCCCTCACAGAGGACAGGTACAGTGCAACGAGCCAGAACCCAGAAAAAAGGCCTCTCCGTTATCTAATAGTCTTTGCTATGAAGTTATGTTGCTGTGGGCTGATATAATATTTCGAAATAATAGTAGTAATGGCACTGGTAAAAAATATATTTTTTATTTTGTTTTTTGTTATTATTATTTTTTTCTTCCCCCGTTTTCAGCGCCGCCCATGGATGACGGCTCCCCTAGCATTTGCCTATACTGCCTATGCCCAGGGCCGGCTCTGAGGAAGCCGTTACTTCACCTTTGTTGACTGTGTTTAGACAGCATCTCCTGCATGTAGAGGGACAAGTAAAATTCCCGGCCATGGTCTACTCTGACCTGGTCCCACATCCCATATTCAAGAACTGCTGATCTATTAAAATAGTGAAACATGACTCAATCAAATGTTGACTCATCAAATGTTAAGTCTGCAATATAGGATAGATCAAGAATATTACAATCTATAAGTGCATTGTGTCCACAATTACATGAGATGACATACCTAAATAAATTATGCAACAGAAGCCTGCAGATGACTCTAGATGTGATTTATTTTTCTCTAATTTGTAGTGGAACTGTGTGAGGCTTCAGGCTATGTCCCTATTGTATTTTCCAGCTAATAAATCACATCTAGAGTCATCTGTAGGCTTCTGGTGTTGTTGCAAAAATGACAGAAAAAGTCACAAAAAACAGTTTTGAAAAATGTGGTTTTGCCCTAGGGAATACTTGGATTCAGAAATCAGAGGAAGGGGGTATTAAAGCAAAAAAAAAGGTTGAGAAGCACCGTACTAACCTGTAAACATCTTAATAGATCGTGAGGTTATTTTTGACAGACATGTTTGCGTGGGCAACGACCTTACTGCTTTACCCATCTATTGTGTTACTCCGAACATGACCAATTTTTCATTCTGGTCGATGTGGATTTTGTGTCCCATGTATTCTGCACTGTCGGGGACAGGGTTATGGTTACGTGCGCCCTTTGGGGGGAAAAGCAAGTAAAAGTCAGCTAGTAAAATACATTATACCATATACCACAACATTAAAGGCTCGCAAAAGATACTTACATGTTTGTGCATTTCGTGATAGGGACGATGAGTTGCTCTCAAAATATTCCCCAACCGGTCTTCACCAGCAACCACTCCCATTGCAGACAGGTACCCGGTCATCATCTTTCGGCCATATGTTGACCCTGTCTGATGAATCAACATAAGCCATGAAATGTAACCTAGTCAACATAAAATATTAAATATAAAACAGATGGGGGTGTGTAGCGCCGCATTATGTAATAACGCTGCATTATGTAATGATGTAATAAATTTTCACTTCATTATGTAACAACGTGCATTTCGTAATAATCTGCCACATTTTGTAATAAAATTCTTGAACTTAATATGTAATAAACTTTGCCGCATTATGTAATAAGTAATTACATATTGGGTCAGTTATTACAAAATGCAGGTGTTGCACTTTTTTTACCAAGAAAATGTAATAAGTTGGTGCATTATGTAATAAAACATCAAATTGGATGTCTTAATTACAAAAAAACATTATACCATCAGAACAACATTGACTTTAAGCATACCAGCATGAATCATAAATATGAATTAATTTTAAAACTAGTAGGATGTTTCATTTGTCAAATCAAAATAAAATATATCTGAATTTGGGCGGCTGTGGCTCAGTGGGTAGAGCGGGTCGTCTAGTGATCGGAAGGTCACCAATTCGAATCCCGGCTCCCACTAGTTGCATGTCGAAGTGTCAGTTGGCGCCTTGCATGGCAGCCTCCGTCATCAGTGTATGAATGTGTGTGTGAATGGGTGAATGTGGCGTGTATTGTACAGCGCTTTGATCTGTTTTATTAGCTGTCGTTAGACTGGAAAAGAGCTATTAAAATGCAGACCATTAACCATATAAAAATGCAGACCATGATTTCACAGAGAATTAGTGATGGGAACGGCAGTTCTTTTTACTGTACTTAATCTCTAGCATCCGTTCATTAAAATGATTCGTTCAAAAGATTTGTTTACCGAATCGTTCAGTGCTCTCCAACTCCCTGAATATAATAAACAGCCAAACGATCCATCATTCAGGTCATGATTCAGTCAAAGTGTCCTCTGTGCACAGTAAAATCACAAAACATGATGCTACACAGATGTTAGCAACACAGCTCTAATTTTAGCAGTACGGTTACTGAACGTGAATCAACTCAGTTCTCTGTGTGCAGTAGGTTCGCGAATCATGAACGAATCACAGCGCGAACGTGAATCATGTCCTCACAGTTCTCTGTGTGAGTGGCGGCAGTCCCACTCCCGGCAGGCATGCTTGCGGCTGAGCTCGACTGAACTGAGAAAGGAATGAATCAGTTCATGAAGTGATTCCGTTCTCTTCGTTCACACAAAAGATTTGTTCGTTCAAACGACACGTACGCGACCGACACAACACTACAGAGAATGTGTTTGAAAGTTCATAGAGACAAAAACTGCACTAAATGAGTGTTACTGGCAAGAGCATATCGGTTCACTGAAATGACATACACACATGCAATCTGGATTATGATATGCAAATATTATACGTGATAGAAAGCAGACAAAACACGAAAACAAATATCGGACAGAATAAAACTTTATTCCAGCTCCATTGCAATTACTCCATGCAACATTGATGTCCTTTCTTATAGTGGATAAAAATAAATGATCATCAAAACTAAACCAACTAAAAACAGTGTAAATAATCTTTCGCGTCAACATTTTTACTTTATTATGTATTAACGCCGCATTTCGTAATAATCTCCCGCAGCTTGCTAACTATCTATGTCTCTGGACCAAAGCTCTCTCTCTCTCTCTCGATCGATAGACATCACTAGTGCAGTTTTTGTCTCTATGAGCTTTCAAACACATTCTCTGTGAATTCAGTTATATTTGATTTCGATTTGACAAATGAAACATCCTACTAGTTTTAAAATTAATTCATATTTATGATTCATGCTGGTATGCTTAAAGTCAATGTCCTTCTGATGGTATAATGTTTTCTGTAATTAAGGCACCCAGTTTGGTGTTTTATTACATAATGCACCAACTTATTACATTTTCTTGGCAAAAAAAGTGCAACACCTGCATTTTGTAATAACTGACCCAATATGTAATAACTTATTACATAATGCGGCAAAGTTTATTACATATTGCGTTCAAGAATTTTATTACAAAATGCGGCGTTATTACATAATGAAGTGAAAATGTATTACATTATTACATAATGCGGCGTTATTACATAATGCGGCGCTACAGAGTGTAATGATGATAATGCTGCCTAGAATACTGAATGGGTAAAAAAGAAAAGTGACTAGCTCAGTGTAGCCGAATGTGGAGAAGTAAGAGTACATTCTTCTTCACAAGTATATTAAGTAAGTAAAAAGTATGGAGATGATGTAAAACTACTCGTACAATTTATCCAAAAACCTAATCAAGTAAATGTAACAGAGTAAATGTGACTTGTCAAAGAAAACCAAAATAACCTACCTGATTTATTGCCCTGCTGATCATAAACTCGATCGTAATTGTGTGTCCAATACATGTCCCCTCCTGGAAATGTTGTGATGTGCACAAAACCTCCTGACACTCATTTCAGAACATCCTTTTTGCACACCTAACTGTAATAAATTGGTGGAAATGTCCGCATGCTAGAGATTTTGAGCTTATTTAATTTCCATAGGGCTCAAGAGACACCATCTCGTCCAGGTTTCAAACTCCTGCCAACTGAATCTGCTACTGTTTTGCTAAAGACCGCTAAAGACACGCTAATCGTGGGAAAAAAGGCTAAAATACTGCTTTCCGGGGTCCGGGTATACTGCTTCCGGTTGACCTTGTAATAATATAGATGTTAAAAAATCCCCGCATTTTTGCATTTTGGATTAACATAGATTGGATTCTTCGTGTTTATCTGGGAATATAAAAATCCATAATAGGAAAACAACACAAAATCCAATTTTATGCCTGTGTTTTAATAGAAAATGTCTTAAAAACATCCTGTTTGGTCTTTTATAACCTGCTACATATATTGAAAAACGAAAAATGCCTGTTTTTTTCGTTTTTCGATTTTCATTTCAAAATTGGAAATAGAATGAACGGAAGGTACGAGCACCCCCTATATGCGTTCTGCTGCTGGATTTTTAGTGCCACTGCAAAGAAAAAAAAAACAAAACATGATTTTTGTAGGTTTATTATCACGGGCAAATGACGAATTTAAGTTGCACACAGTGAAAGCACTACACCCTAAATTATCTTGAAATCGATTATTATTGTCATACTGCTATTTGTATCATTTATACAAGCCACCGTTTAAGTTGAGTGACTGAAATCCTCATCATCCTATTCAAAGGCTACAACAGGCGACTCATCGAACCGGGGCGAAGTTAGTTTTAGGTTGGATATTCGGCGGATATTCACTCGGGTCCATCCGCGACTTTACTGAGGTTCGCCCAGTGTTAGCGGCAGGAGGATGGTTAGCTCACCTCCCAGAGCCTCGCGCTGAACCGCTGGAAACTGATTTAGGGACCATCAATAAATTACCATATATATTCATATAAAATAATTGCAGTGTTTTCGATATATTCAATGTCATGTGGCCCAGTGATTCCAATCCAGCAGCAAATTATATTTGTAAACTGGGCGAATGAGACACAGCTCTGTTTATTGTATTTTAGTGCTTCCTCTATTTTATATGAATATGAATATGCAGAAATTATGATTTTTTTTCTCAATAGCTTCCATGTCATGTGGCCCACTGACTTCTGAAACAGATTCTGTTTCCATAAAAAAAATCTATAATAATATAGAAAATAATGGTAAAAAAAACTCTAATGCTCAAGGGGTTGGACGTGTGGGGCGAACTATTTCTTTCTTAGTTGAAGCCAGCAACGGGACAAAATAAATGTAAAGAGAGACATAGTGGAGCCGTATATTTTCCTGCTTTTTTGTCCTTTGCCAATCACACCTATGATAAGTGTTAAATGATAAAATAAGATGAATAAGATAAAAAATAAGGGACATCCTGGATCTGTTACTTTGTTCTTCTTCATTTTTTAAATGTAATAGAAGTATCGGATCGGGACTCGGTATCGGCAGACTCTCAAAATCAAATGACTCAGACTCGGGGGCAAAAAAACCTGATTGGGACATCCCTAGTAAAAAGTCTGGAAATGTGCAGACTGGAGACAGAGATGATGCCAACAGTGTCGAAGAGTTTGGAGACTGTGTTGGAGACAAACGCAGCTTTCGCTAGCTGTTAGCCATTAGCTACATGGTAGTAACTGTAACAACACATTGAACAAACGAACATTATTCAGACACACTAGCCATTCTAAAACGTCCTGCTGCAGCTGCAGAGTCTGTACTCTTTCAGGAGCCTCTCCTCCTGGGTCACACTAGTATGGTTGAACAACAGCATCTCAGCGAGCCACAGCGATACATCCACCATAAAACATTAGTGCATGCTATCGCTAGTGCAAGCGGCATCCACTCCCTAAGAGGAGCATGTAACAGGCAAGGCAGGCATTGACAGATGGAGCTCATTGGCATTTAAAGGTGAAGGCACAGAAACAGCCTGCTCTCAGTAGAGCTCAGTAGAGCTCACTTGAGCGACTTTTAGACAGCTAAAATTCAGGACTACGGATGGGTTTGGGGCAATGCATTTCAAATACAGTGTTGTTGGACCTCTGACAGCTTTGTGAAATTGATGAAAAGGAGTGTAATATGGGACCTTTACATTGAAATGTTGAAACTAAAGAAATGCTTCAACATAAATGGTTTTGCAAAAATGCACCTTGCCAACATGTATTGGGTTGAAATTGTAGCTTAGTGTCCTCAAGTCAGTTCTGTCTTGGGAGGAGAAGAGGGGTCAGGCTTGAATTGCTGCACATCTCTTTGTCTTTTTTGATACTGCAATCACCAAAAACATAATGAAATCCTAGAAATCCCAGGATTTTATTGTTGTAGCTCTATTTATCAAATTATTATATGATATTTGTCCCTCCAGTGTAACCTAACTGTTATCCATTGTAGCTTCTGCCTATCATGACTTCGCAAATATTCTAGCAAAGATCTAGCTTTGTCTTTGCCACCTCACAGATCCTATGCCCTGTGCTATTGACCTGGTGCTCCAATCCCCACCAGCAGACTCTATAACCTATCTCACCCTGAGAGAGAAGCTATGGAGATGTAAAAACAGCTAGTGAAAGCCCAGAGCAGGGTTGGGCTTTTATTATGTGGGAGCGCTTAGCCCTGGCCTTCCAAATCAGGCTGGCTACTGCTAACTCCTCTACCTTTAAAGAGAAAGAGTATGACAGGTATCACTCTAAACAAGCAAATCATCAAGACACACAGGAAAACCTCTCAAACCACTCAATTCATCAAATGCTGAAAAGTCGCAGGGATGTTCTTTAAACCGAAAGGCATGACCTTGTACGAGTAGAGACCTGATTTCCTAATAAATGCTGAGATTTCTTGCACACGTTTGGGCAGAGGAACTTGCCAATAACCCTAATCAAATCAAATTTGCAACAGAATTTGCAAACCCAATCCAGTCTATACAATCATCCAACAGAAACTAGTCTGATTTTGTGACATAATTGTTGTTCCTGAAATCAGTGCAAAATCTAGCTGTTCCATCTTGTTTAGGAACCAAAATACATAGAGAGGCCCAACTTGAGGACGATGGTTAAGCAGTATCATTTTGGAACATGTAGTCAACCTCAGCATCTAAGTAACTGTTACACTTGAGACTCGGGTGGGACCGAAAAGCGGACTCGAGGCTAGAGCTGGTTTTAAGGTTCTTTATTAAAACCGATGGACACTCAGATGTGGAAGAGCGCTGGAAGCGGCTAGACAGCGGCGTGATGGTTATCTGCTCTGAGGGGAGCAGATTAGGCGGTGCGCAGGCAGCGGGGCTGGAGCACTGTGCGGTCGAGCTGCTCGGAGGATCGCAGGGCAGGTGGAGCGCCGCCGCTGAGGGGATGCGTTGTGTCAGGTCACTCGGAGCAGCGCTGGGCTGGTGCGGTGCTGCAGAGGTGCTGGGGCAGTGGTTTGCTGGAGCAGAGTGATGGGCAGTCTGGTAAGGAGGACACTGGAGACAGAGCAAAATTAGTCATAATACAGGAAACACTTGAGTTACCAAAGTAACACAGGGACAGAGCCATATACCACGTGGTATACGAAATCATCTGGCAGCAGGCAGCACGATGACCAAGGCTTATAAGTGGGCACTAATTGTAGATCTGCTGCCAGTGCGTGTGATATTCCAGAGGCCGCAACTCCGCCCAGCTCTCCAATGCACCTCTTTAGGCAGACAAACACACAAGCAGAAAAACACAACACCCACACACATACACTGCAGCCATATGATCGTGACAGTAACTCTGCTTTACCGGCACCACCCGATAGAAGTGTTGCTTGATTGGCTGAGCATCCCCAGCATCAATATTGTGTTCAATCAAATTTGTCCTTGACAGAACACCACCAAACAAACAAAGGAACTTGTAAATCAAGTCAAGACAGTTTGCATTGTCTCAGCTCTGGTAGGTGAGCCAACAACTTGTCCAAATTACCAATTGATTCTGAATTCCTTAAACAGCCACTCAACAGACGATAATCAGGTTCTGGATCTCCATCTCCCTTGTGTGCTACACCCTCTGGAGATACAGTGAGAACAGGGTGCATATGATCCTTCACATCCTGACCCAGGTTTGAATCAATTACATGTCTGTAGTATGACTTCAGGAGACTATGCCACAACATAGTTCAAGTCAGTAACTCTAAATTACTGTATGCAGGCCTGTGACATATGGCCTCCCTAGCTGCCAACATAAGCCATGGAAGTCCCTCTTCCCAATCTCTGTCTAACTCAATACAGTATGCATGAAGCAGATACTTAAGAGTCTGATGAAACCTTTGCAAGGCACCCTGGCTTTAGGCTTGATAAGCAGATGATTTGTTATGTTTGATCCGCAACTTCAAAACCTGAATGAACACAGGGGATGAAAAATTTGACCCCTGGTCACTCTGGATTACTTTTGGAATCCCAAATATTGAAATAAACTGCGATAATGCCTTAACCACAGATTATGTTGTAACTGACCGCAGTGGGTATGCACCAGGATACCTGCTGCTCTGACACATCACTGTAAGTAGATACTTACTCCAAGATTTGGCACAAGGCAAGGCTCTTGTACCACCTCACTGTGGATAGTGATGGGACCTCCTCAACTGAAAACTTCAGCCATTACACCAATGTTCACCAATTTTAATTTTATTGGTGCTTTAATATTAAACAACAACTGGCAAACAAATCTCTTGAAGAAACATATAGGTAAGAAACTCTACAAAAGCACAGCCAAGTTAGTCAGTTTACCAAAAAAAAGTAATCCAATTGATGTCTCCTTCCCTTCAATCCAACTCTCTTGACAAAGAGCAAAATTAACACATGTATACCGGTCAGCTGGTAAACAAAGAAAAATAGGATCTGTGAGCGGCAGACCCCCCAGCAAACTTCCCACATGTGCGTAACCCCTCCAAAACCTTTGGCACAAGCAAACACCTACAATTAAGTGGAAATCCACACAATGTATGGTACGATAAATAACATTTTAAGAATGAAATTGACCCAGATCAGTCCAAACAAACAACAAATTGCCTGACTAGGTAAAAAAGTATAAAATACACACATCCACAAATCGTACCTAAGTCATGGCACAACTGGGAAAAACGGCCGGAGAAGCCCCTAATTTGTCATGACCCAGTTCTTAGGCCATGACAAATACTGAATGGACACAATAGTTGACGTATTCATTATAATAAAGCAAATAAAAGTCTGAATGATAGCAATTGTGGAGTGTGTAAATCAGTTTTAACATTGGTGTTAATGTGAATGTGTGAGCATTATGAGGTGTCTGGTATTTTAGTGTGAAAAACACAACTAATAAAAGCAAAGCAAAAACGTTGGGCTGGGTCTGGACATATGCCGCTCAATCAGCTAACTTTATTGACAATTTTAACATTTTCCGGGACCGCAGACACCTCTTGGATTTTGCCTTGATAAGTCAGGAGTGAGATTGATAATTTACAACATGTTTTTCTCAGTGCACCACATATCAGTTCCTTCCCCCAAGAACGACAGGCGAGGCAAACCAAAACAACTGATAAGACAACCCTCAGAAAGAGAACTACTACTGTCTGAGATAAGCTTTGAACAGACAAGACAGCTGTGCCAGGAGTAAGAGTCTTCAAAGCCGCCATCTTCGCCCCAAAGAGGAGTGCCCCCCAGTCTCAACAAGAGGGAACTTCCACTCTCCTCTAACCCTAACCAACTCTTTCCAGTCAGCCTCTCCCCCTCCTCTCCCCAGCTGGATTTCACGGACGAGATGAAGATGCTTGTCAATGTTGGACTCAAACACACACAACGTCCAAATCCCATATTATCTCCCCTAAATCTCTCTCACCACCCAGCCCCCATCCTCCTGCCACGCTCCAAACAACCATCACTAAAATGTCATCACGCCCATCCACCTCCTCCAAATCATCCTCCTGAAAATGGTAGAACACATCCTGTCCATGCAGACAATCCAACTAACTCTAACTGATACAGTGCCTTGCAAATGTATTCACCCCCCTTGAACTTTTCCACATTTATCACGTTTTAACCACAAATGTAAATGTATTTTATTGGGATTTTATGTGATAGACCAAATCAAATCAAATCAACCTTTATTTATATGGCGCTTTTCATACAGAAAAGTATCGCAAAGTGCCTTACAGAGATGGACAGAAAAAGAGAAACATTAAATAAAATCAGGAGAAGAAAGTTAAAAGAACCCAACCCTCCCACCCCCACAGTCATGCACAGAGACATACACAAATATGTATACGTTCATACACACATTCACACATACACACACAGCTACACTGACACACAGACACACAGACACACACACTCACACCTACACAAACACTAGCTGTCACTACAGAGACATGACACCAAGGTGCAGAGCCCTCTAGTCGCCCGGGCCGGAACTGTCCACGGGACAGCACCCCCCGTGGCCAGACCAGAGACAACTCCCAATCTGGCAGGCCCCCTGAGGAAACACTGGAGATTAAAAACTGTTGCCTAAAACAGTAAAGGGTTAAAATATGGAGGCTAAAAACATGAGGGACTAAAACATAAAAGCATAAAAGCACAGAGGCTAAAAACACGGACTAGAACATAAAAGCATAAGAGCATAAGACATGAGAGGCCATAAAAAATAAAAGCATGAAGGCTAAAACACAGAGATTAAAACAGTAAAAAAGGATAAAAAGTGCTCTGATTAGCACTGTCTAAAAGAAATCAAAAAGAGTTAAGATTTCAATTAAAAGCCTGGTTAAAAAGATGGGTCTTAAGCCTCTTTTTAAAAACCTCAGCAGTCTCCGCGACCCTGAGGTTCTCTGGCAGGCTGTTCCACAGTCGGGGCCCATAACAACTGAAAGCCGCCTCCCCGTGCTTTTTTGAACTTACCTGTGGTATGGTTAAAAGGCCGGTGCCGGAGGACCTCAGGGTCCGCGGCGGCCGATAAGGTAAAAGCAAATCAGATAGGTAAGAAGGCCCAAGACCGTCAAGACACTTAAAAACTAGTAGAAGAACTTTAAAATCAATCCTGAAACGCACGGGGAACCAATGCAGCGACTTTAAAACTGGTGTTATGTGCTCCCACCCTCTGGTCCTTGTCAGCACTCGTGCAGCTGAGTTTTGTAATAATTGTAGATTCGAAATGCTCTTTTTGGGAAGGCCAGAGAGCAGGGCATTACAGTAGTCTAAACGACAAGAGATAAAAGCATGCATCAGCACCTCCGTGCTGGCCTGAGAGAGAAACGGGCGGACTCTGGCTATGTTCTTAAGATGGTAAAAACCTATTTTTGTTATATTTTTGATGTGTGGAATAAAACTGAGCTCAGAGTCAAAAATCACACCCACATTTTTTACAGATTGTGATAGTTTGAAATTCTTTAACTTTGGTAAAAGTTTCTCTTTCTGGCCCTCAGGACCAATGAGTAAAATCTCTGTTTTGTCCTGGTTGAGCTGTAGGAAATTAACTGCCATCCATGTCTTCAACTGCATTTTAGATAAAATGCAGTTAAAAAGGACATCAATAGGCCCTGTGTCATCAGGAGACACGGCGATGTACAGTTGCGTATCGTCAGCATAACTATGAAAGCTGATGCCGTGCCTCCTGATGACGTCCCCAAGGGGAAGCATGTAAAGATTAAAAAGAGTTGGACCTAAAATTGACCCTTGGGGAACACCACACTTTATTTTTTGGGTTTCTGAAGAACATGTATCCATACTTACAAAGAAGTGTCGATCTGTGAGGTAAGAAATGAACCAGTTAAGAACAGTACCAGAGAGGCCGACCAGGTTCTTCAGTCTATCTAATAAAATGTGATGGTCTACTGTATCGAAGGCGGCGGTTAGATCCAGTAGTACCAAGACTGTGAGTTCATTGTTATCCAAGTTGCACCTGATGTCGTTTAAAATCTTTAAAAGGGCTGTCTCTGTACTGTGGTTCGTCCTGAAACCAGACTGACACTTCTCTAAAATGTTGTTTGCAATTAAAAAGTCATTTACTTGATTGAAAACAAGTTTTTCCAAAATTTTACTTAAAAACGGTAAGTTGGATACAGGCCGATAATTATTAAAAATGTTGGGATCTAAGTTGCTCTTCTTCAGAAGGGGCTTCACCACCGCCGTTTTAAAGGAGGCGGGGAAGACCCCTGTCTGAAGAGAGCAATTCATCATGTATAACAGCTGATCCTCAAAGAATCCACAAAGTGTTTTAAAAAACGGTGTGGGAATTGGATCTAATAGGCAGGTTGTGGACTTTACTTGGGAGAGGACTAGACCAAGTGTCCCCGCATCAACCAGGGCAAAACTCTCCAGTGTTTCCTCGGGTAAAATCAATGATCGAGGTGTGTCGACATTGGAAATCTGTTGGGGTAAAAGACTCGATCTGATGTCATTGATTTTATTTCTGATAAAATACCAAGTGGTGCATAATTGTGAAGTGGAAGGAAAATGATACATGTTTTAATTTTTCTTTACAAATAAAAAACTGAAAAAATGTGGTGTGCAAAAGTATTCACCCCCCTGAGTCAATATTTTGTAGAATCATCTTTCGCTACAATGACAGCTGCAAGTCTTTTGGGGTAAGTCTCTACCAGCGATGCACATATAGAGACTGAAATATTGGCCCATTCGTCCTTGCAAAATAGCTTAAGCTTAGTCTGATTGGATGGAGAGTGCCTGTGAACAGCAATTTTCAAGTCTTGCCAGAGATTCTCAATTGGATTTAGGTCTGGACTTTGACTGGGCCATTCTAACACATGAATATGCTTTGATCTAAACCATTCCATTGTAGCTCTGGCTGTATGTTTAGGCTTGTTGTCCTGCTGATAGGTGAACCTCTGCCCCATTCTCAAGTCTTTTGCAGACTCTAACAGGTTTTCTTCCAAGATTGTCCTGTATTTGGCTCCATTCATCTTCCCATCAACTCGGACCAGCTTCCCTGTTCCTGCTGAAGAAAAGCATCCCCACAGCATGATGCTGCCACCACCATGTTTCACGGTTGGGATGGTGTGTTCAGGGTGATGTGCAGTGTTAGTTTTCTGCCACACATAGCGTTTTGCGTTTAGGCCAAAAACGTCAATTTTGGTCTCATCTCACCACAGCACCTTCCTCCACATGTTTGTTGTGCTCCCCACATGGCTTGTGGCAAACTGCATTGCTTTGTTTCAACAATGGCTCTCTTCTTGCCACTCTTCCATAAAGACCCGATTTGTAGAGTGCATGACTAATAGTTGTCCTGTGCACAGATTCTCCCACCCGAGCTGTGGATCTCTGCAGCTCCTCCAGAGTTATCATGGGCCTCTTGGCTGCTTCTCTGATCAATGATCTCCTTGCCCAGCCTGTCAGTTTAGGTGGACTTGGGATTGCAGTTGTGCCATACTCTTTCCATTTTCAGGTGATGGATTGAACAGTGCTCAATGAGATGTTAAAAGCTTGGTATATTTTTTTTCGTATCCTAACCATGCTTTAAACTTCTACACAACTTTGTCCCTGACCTGTCCGGTGTGTTCCTTGGGCTTCATGATGCTGTTTGTTCACTAATGTTCTCTAGCAAACCTCTGAGGCCTTCACAGAACAGCTGTATTTACACTAAGATTCGATTACACACAGGTGGACTCCATTTACTAATTAGGAGACTTCTGAAGGCAACTGGTTGCACTGGATGTTATTTAAGGATATCAGAGTAAAGGGAGGTGAATACTTTTGCACACCACACTTTTCTGTTTTTTTATTTGTAAAAAAGAAATAAAACCATGTATCATTTTCCATCCACTTCACAATTATGCATCACTTTGTGTTGGTCTATCACATAAATCCCAATAAAATACATTCATGCGTGGTTAAAACATGACAAAATGTGGAAAAGTTCAAGGGGGGTCAATACTTTTGCAAGGTACTGTATGTCCTGGGTCCTGGCTATGAAGTTGATATCACTACTATTATCCCCCAAGAAAAGCCAGGGCCCCTTGGAGCTCAGGTTGCCTTTTCAATTCCTGTGTTGACAGATAATAGAAAAAATGTGAATTTGCTGAGAAACAGGAAATGCCTAATTACATCTGTTTAGCACATACATTTAGCTCAGATTCCTCATCATCCATAAACTGTCACAAAAAACTGCACCATTGGTTTTGACTCTCTAAATTTTGCTCTTTTAAATATCAGGTTTCTGGCAGGAACGTCTTTCTTATTTCATGAATTTATTATCAATCACAATCTTAATTTTATGTTTTTAACTGAAACTTGGTTAGACCAGGATGACAGTGCAGCTGTTCACCTTGAATCAAGCCCTCTAAACTTCTCTTTCATAAATGAGACTAGAATGAATAAAAAAGGAGGTGTTAGTATGCTGTTGAATGAGTTAATCAAATGCCAGCAGATGTTTTATGGAAATGTTACTTCTTATGAATATGTTGCTCTAAACTCATCTTCTCTGGCTATATTTCTAAACATCCTCCAGCAACCTAAATACTGTACGGACTTCTTTGATGACATTGTTGAGTTACTGTCTCTTGTCTGCACTGACTTTGATTGGTGTTAACTGTTGGTGACTTTGACATCCATGTCAACAAACTTGGGGACAGATGAACTAAAGAACGATGTTTTGTCCTTGATAACTTTCGACTCACTCAGCATGTGAAGCAGCCCACATACAACAAGGACCACATCCTAGACTTGGATATCTCCAAGGGTCTGAACATCTCTATGGTTCTTGTATCTGATGTTGCTCTCTTTGACCATTACAAATGTTCAAACTGAGGTCGCCTCAAAGCACCACATCACTGAAAACACCTTTGACATATTCATTGAGGCTTTCTCTTCCACACCCTCCCTCTCCAGGTTCTTTGTCAATTACATTGTACATCATTTCAGTTCCAAAATTACAAATGTTATCAATGCCAGTGCACCCACTAATGTGAAGGTGGTCTCTGGTAAGAAAAAATCTCCTTGAAGGAAAAATGGAAAAAAAGGAATGTCGAAAAGCTAAGCGCAGGTGGTGAAAAACAAATCTCCAGATATATTTTAACATTTATAAACAGAGGAACTTGGAACTCTCCCATCATGCTTTAAAATCACCACCATTGTCCCTGTGCCCAAAAAGTCACCTGTGTCCTGCCTCAACGACCACCGCCCCATAACACTCACCCCTACCACCATGAAGTGCTTTGAGAGGCTGATCCTGAGGCACATAAAGATCCTTCTGCCTCCCACCCTAGACCGCTGCAGTTCACGTGTCGAGCCAAACTCTCCATTGACAACGCCATCACCACCCCCCTTCACCTAGCATTCACCCATCTGGATAAAAAGGACACTTACTGTACATCAAAATGCTGTTCATAGACTTCAACACAATCAGCCACTAGCATCTGATTAGGAAGCTGAGCTTGCTGGGCCTGAACACATCCCACAACTGGATCCTGGAATTTCTGACAGGAAGACTGCACACAGTCCGAATAGGAAATAACACCTCCAGCACTGCCACACTGAGCACAGAGGCACCTCAAGGCTGTGTGCTCAGTCCATTGCTGTTCACACTCCTGACCCAAGACTGCACAGCACTCCGCAACTCGAACCACATCATCAAGTTCACGGTGATATGAGCATGGTGGGTCTCATCGACAAGAACGACGAGTCATCATACTGAGGAGGAGGTGGAACAACTGATAACCTGGTACAAAGTCAACAACCTGTCCCTGAATATAGACAAAACCAAAGAGAAGGTTGTTTATTTCCGGAGAGCACAGAGGGACAATGAGCCACTGGACACCATGAAGAAAACCAAGCAGTGTCTCCACTTCCTAAGAAGGCTGAGGAGAGCCTACCTCCCACCCCTCATTCTCACCACTTTCTACAGAGGGACTATAGAGAGCCTCCTGGGTAACTGCATCACCACCTGGTTCGGAAACTGCACCCAACTGGACCACAAGAACCTGCAGCGAGTGGTGATCACGGCTGAAAAGATCATCAGAGTCACTCTCCCCTCCATCTCAGACATTTACACCACGCGCTGCATCCGTAAGGTAACCAGCATTGTGGAAGACCCCATCCACCCCTCACATAGAATTTTCTCCCCCCTTCTATGTGTCATAAGGTACCGTAGCATATGGTCTGTCACTACCAGACTACAAAATAGTTTCTTCCCGCAGGCGAATACTTCTAAACACTCAGGGACTGATCTGATCACCTCTGTTGCCCTGTTATACGCTGTCCTGCATCGCTTTTTTGTATTTGTCTGATGCACTATTGCACCTCATGGAAATGATAATAATAATCATTCACAGTCTCTTTAAAAGTATTTTTGCACTATACTTAGCAGTTACATGTAGCATTTGGTGTTGTTGTTGTTGTTCTATGTTGTTGTTGTTTGTTTGTTTGCACTGAAGCTTCTTGGAAAACGTGATTTAATTGCACTGTGTAATGTGTATATTGCTGGAATGACAATAAATCCTCTTGAATCTTGAATCTTGAAAAAGTCAAGGCAGTCTTTTTATTCAGACATTATCACCAAAACATTAACAATGCACATGCCGTGTTTGCTACTGTTGACAAGCTAACAAACCCTCCTGTGCCAGTAGCCTCTGAATATCTATCTACCAGGGCCTGTAATGAATTTGCGTCCGTCTTCACTGCCAAAATTCTGAAAATTAGACAAAGACATGCATCTAAAACCAACTTTAATACCATGACACAATTTAAAGCAATCATTGACAAAAACATGCAAGACATAATACGGCATTTGAAATCTTCCTCCTGCTGCCTTGATATTTTACCAGCAGGGTTCTTCAAAAAAGTTTCAAACTGCATGACTCCAGATCTGCTACCGATTGACAACATGCCAGATTCTGCCATCCAGATTCAGACCCATTCTGTACACCGCGGAGACAGCACATCGGCCTCGGAGAAGAACAAAGGCGGCGGCGTCTGTGTCTACATCAACAACAGATGGTGTTTGGACGTTCAGGTGGGGGAGAAACATTGTTCAGTGGACATAGAGGTGGTGATGGTTAAGTGCAGACCTTTTTATTTACCGAGGGAGTTCAGTGCTGTGTTTATTTTGGCTGTTTACATCCCGCTGCGGGCGAACTGGACCGCAGCGCTCGGACTACTGCACGACACTATCAGTTAACACAAGACTACTCACCCAGATGCTGTGTTTGTTGAGGCAGGGGATTTCAATCACTGCAACCTTCGGACTGTCCTCCCCAAGTACTACCAGTACGTAAGCTTCCCGACGAGGGACAACAACATTCTGGACCACGTTTACAGCAATGTCAAGGGCGCCTATAAGGCTGCCCCCCGTCCCCACGTCAGACAGTCCGACCACATCTACAGGCAGCTTCTCAAACAGGCCCCCCCAGTAAATAAAACTGTTAAAGTATGGAACGAAGAGACTGATTTTGTGCTGTAGGACTGCTTTAACAGTACTGACTGGGATGTGATTAAGATTTCTGCTGTTAGAGAGGACTGTACTGTGGAGGTAGAGGAATATGCTTCAGTGGTTACTGGTTACATCAGCACATGTATAGACAACATTGTCCCCACCAAGTGCTACAAAACATACCCAAACCAAAAACCCTGGATTAACTGTGATGTACGGTCAATGATGCGTGCCCGCTCCACTGCATTTGCCTCTGGTGATGCTGAAGGCTGCAAAAAGGCCAGATATGACTTACGTAGATCCATCAGAGAAGCCAAGAGACAGTACAGAGTGAAGCTGAAGGGACACTACACCACCGCGGATCCTCGGCGCATGTGGCAGGGCCTGAAACACATCACAGACTACCAGCAGCGGAGCAGGGAGGTCACAACCAGCCAAAGCGCACTACCAGATGAGCTGAATGAGTTCTATGCTCGCTTCAACGCCATCAACACCAACAGAGGAACTCTACCAACAGAGGCAGCATAGAGCTTTTCACTCAAGGTGACATCAGCTGAGGTGTGCAGGGCACTGAGGAGAATGAGCCCCCGGAAAGCAGCAGGCCCTGATAACATTGCAAGCCGTGCACTGAGGGTCTGCTCAGCGGAGCTGGCTGAGGTGCTAACAGATATTTACAATCTGTCCCTCTCGCAATCTTCTGTGCCAACCTGCTTCAAGACCACCACCATTGTGCCCCTCCCTAAGAAAAACACTATAACCTGCTTAAATGACTACCGTCCCATTGGACACACTTCAATCGTTATGAAGTGTTTTGAGAGGATAATCATGACCCACATTAAAAAGACCCTTCCGAACATGCTGGACCCCCTACAGTTTGTGTATCGTTGGAACCGGTCCACTGACAATGCAGTAAACACCACCATCCACACAGCTCTCACACATCTGGAGAACAAGTACATGTATGTTCGAATGCTGTTTATCGACTACAGCTCAGCATTCAACACGGTCCTCCCAACCAGACTGGCAGAGAAGCTCCTCATCCTTGAAATGACACTTTCCCTCTGCAGCTGGGTTCTGGATTTCCTCACAGACAGACCCCAGACAGTCAGATTGGTACCCAGACATCAGATACAAGGACGGTGAGCACAGGGACCCCCCAGGGCTGTTTGCTGAGTCCTCTTCTGTACACCCTCTTCACCTACGACTGTGCCTCCACCCAGCGCAACCACACCATCATCAAGTTTGCGGATGACACAACAGTCATCGGACTGAACACTGGTGGGGTGGAGACAGACTACAGGTAGGAGGTGGCTCAGCTGGTGTCCTGGTGCCACACAAATTATCTCTCCTTAAATGCAGAGAAGACTAAGGAGATGATTATCGACCCGAGGAAGAGGAGAGACCAGCACAGCCCAGTTCACATCGGTGAGACACAGGTAGAGAGGGTAAAAACCTTTAAATTCTTCGGCACCCACATCAGCGAGGACCTGTCCTTGTCTCACAACACCCAGCACATTGCCAGGAAGTCTCAGCAGCGGCTGTACTTCTTAAGAAAGCTGAGTAAATTTGGACTGTCCACCAAACTCCTCAGCAACTTCTATAGATGTACAGTGGAGAGCATCCTGACCAACTCCATCACAGTGTTGTTTGGAAACTGCACGGTACAGGAAAGGAAGGCTATCCAACGTGTGATTACAACTGCACAATACATCTGTGGAGCAGCCTTCCCATCACTTCAGGACATTTACAACACCCCGGTCACAAAGAGGGCACACAACATCACCAAGGACACTACCCACCCCCAGCACACACTGTTCACACGGCTACCATCTGGCAGACGCTACAGGAGCGTGAAAGCCAGAACAACCAGACTTAAAAATAGTTTTTATCCACGGGCCATCAGGCTGCTGAATGACTCCATATACACAACTATGCAGCACTTGGAACTACATTTGCACTATATTCAGTACTGTGAACTATATTTGCACTATGTACATATCTTCAGTATCCAATGTATATATTCAATATTCTTTATCTCATTGTCTTTCAGTGTCTGTTGCTGCATGCGAACATTGCACATGCTAACATGCTTGTCATTTATCTGTTTTCTTTTAAGTATATTTTATATTTTTGTGTTTTTATATTTTTGTGTTAAGGGAAACTTACAAATTAAGAATGTCGTTGCTTGGTGCAAACTATGTGTGTAACAATAAAACATCTTGAATCTTGAATTGTGAATCTTAAATCTTGAATGTCTCTTCTCTCAGGTGTTTTCCCCCAAGCCATGAAGACTGCAGCCATTAAACCAATCCCTAAGAAGGAAAATCTAGACACATTAGTAATTAATAATTATAGGCCCATATCAAACCTCCCATTTTTGAGTAAAATCATTGCAAAAGCTCTTTTTCAAAAGCTGAACAATTTCTAAATGACTGTTTTGATGTTTTCCAATCAGGATTTCTACCACATCACAGCACTGGGACCACTCTCCTCAGGGTCTTCAGTGACATTCATTTAAACACAGACAGTGGACAAATTTCAGTGTTAGTATTATTGGATCTCAGTGCTGTGTTTGACACAGTTGACCATAATATACTACTGGGCCGACAAGAAAAATCACTCAATTGGTTTAAACCCTGTCTAAATGATAGAGACTACTTTGTTTCTATTGGTAACATTTGAGCTGATGAAAATGACAAGCGGAGTACCTCAGGGCTCCATTCTGAGGCCTCTATTATTCAACATTTACATGCTTCCTCTTGCTCATATAATGGAAAACAACAATATATGTTACCATCGTTATGCAGATGACACACAGATTTGCATAACCATATCACTAGGGGACTATAATCCCATTCAAATGCTGAGTAGATGCATTGTACAAATCAATGATTGGATGTGTCAGAGTTTTCTTTAGTTAAATAAAGTTAAAACTGAAATTAAAGCTGCAAGCAGCTTTTGATAAGTTTTGTCCACAGATGCTACTTGCAAAGTGTGTTGCAAATAGGTCAAATGGCCTAGGAGGAGTTGGAAAAAGTAAGTTTATCATTTTTTCACAGAGCCTTAGTGGCTCATGGGGAAGTAATCACCTGGGTTTCATGTCAATCAGACAGACCAATGTGGAGACATGCAACACTTCGTGTCATGAGCAAAATGTATAGGAAGTTGTTATTTAATAACTTTAGTATTGTTTGGAATATCAAAATTCTTTTAATAGGTTTTTGTCAGAGTCCAAAGATGCTGTGTGCAAAGTTTGGTGCAAACTGGTGAAATCACCTGGGAGGAGTTGGAAAAAGTAGGTTTGCGACATTTTGCAAATTTGCGGAAAAAAATGGTTGGTGGAAATGGCTGTGGCCTATATCATGAGATTCAGCACAATTCAGGTACGTGGATATAAGGTTTTTGAATGTGCAACAAAGTATATGTGAGTTATAAGCCAAAACGCACTTTCCTTCATTATAGCACCACCTAGTGGTTGAAATTGAGGACGACAATAGATTATGACATTTTTCGGCTGGTGTGACATATATCCCAAGATTGGTGAGTTTTGGGGTATGTTCAGGCAATGAAAAATGCGATTATTTGGGACGAAAAAGTCGTCATTGGAAAAACAGCTCTTTATCTCAATGTCTTTCAGTGCAGGTCAAGTGTGGCGTCCCGTCTCCCGGCGTCCTGGTCAACACACCTGCCCTGGGTGGAATACGCTCACAACTCCCTGATCAGTTCTGCCACCGGACTGTCCCCATTTATGGTCACGCACGGGTTCCAACCCCCCTTGTTCCCCAGCCAGGAGGTGGAGACAGCCGTTCCATCCGTCCGAGCCCAGTTTCAACGAGCCCACCGAGTCTGGCGAGAAGCCCGAGCCGCCCTGGAAAGAACAGCCGCCAGGAACCAACGGATAGCAGATCGTCATCGCACACCGGCTCCGGATTATAAGGTGGGTCAACGAGTCTGGCTGTCTTCACGGGACCTTCCTCTCCAGACGGACTCCCGGAAGATGGCCCCCAGGTATATCGGCCCATACAGCATCGACCACATCATCAATCCCAGTGCCGTCCGCCTGAAGCTCCCCGCAGCACTCAAGGTTCACCCGGTTTTTCACGTGTCCCTTCTGAAACCTGTGGTTGACAGCCCCCTGCACCCCCAACCAGACTCCCCCCCTCCCCCCCGTCTCATCGACGGTCATCCGGCCTATACGGTGGAGTGCATCCTGGATGTCCGCAGGCGGGGCCGGGGTTACCAGTACCTCGTTGACTGGGAGGGGTACGGCCCCAAGGAGCGCTCTTGGGTTTCCAAGTCGCTGCTACTAGACCCCCAGTTGTTATCTGACTTTTATGAAAAATTCCCTGACAAGCCAGGCAAGACGCCAGGTGGCGTCCGTTAAGGGGGAGGTACTGTCATGGCTCGATCTGCCCCGATTTATTCGGGGACATATGATTGTGTGCACCGTGCTTCTTTTTCTGTGTTTGTTTCTAGTTTCAGTGTGGAGAGCGGCAGGAGGCGGGGCTGACCCACTTAGGCAGGCGCAGCGAGCCACACCTGGTTCCCATCACCACCTAATCACCTGCTCCATAAGAAGCCAGCTCTGACTCGACTCCGGTGCCAGATAATTCCGTCTCATCGGTAGAGCTTGTCACCAGTGTTCTCTACGTCCCGGTAACGTGTTCTCGTACGAAGAGAATTTTGCCCTGACTCTGTTTCTTGTCTCCCTCGTCAGCTCGGTGCCTCGCCGCCCTGCCTGCCACGAGCTCGTCTCCAGCCCTCAGCCTCCAGCCGCCAGCCGCCAGCCGCCAGCCAACGCGGACACCTTTCGTTTCTACCAGCTGCCAGCCGCCAGCCAACGCGGACACCTTTTGTTTCTACCCGACCCCAGCCGCCAGCCGCCGCGGACACCTTCAGTTACTCCTGTCGCCTACTGCCTGCCGTTTTTGCAGCTGCGGACACTTTCTGTTGTTCATTTTCGACCTGTTGTTAATAAACGCCTGTGTTCATTCACTCAGCCTTCCGCTCTTGGGTCCTCCTCCTTCCACACACTGTAACAGTGGCTGGTGGAGTAGTTAAGAACAGTTGATGTGTTTGCCTCTTTCCAGATAGTTTTCCTCTCCATGAGGAAATGAGTGGGTTTAAAGTGATTTCTAATTGATTTCCATTTTTTCTAAGATACGAATAAGCTTCAAGGAAAGTTGAATATTTTGAAAAGTTCTAAGGAGATATAAAAGATAAATGATTCCGATAATGTGAGATTTGTGAACATTCTTCCAGCCATTTTAAGTGGATCATCAGTCATTTTAAAGTTTTTTGCAGACAATGCTGCATATTTCAGAAAGTTTGAAAGATAGATCTGAATATAAGCAGGAATTTGTCCGCATGGCAAGAGTGGAATCACACCATCCATTTTTGCCAGTCTGTGCTCCTTTGACATTTTCTAACCAAGTGGACACATATGGGTGGATACAACAGAGAATTTCTAAGCACTGTTGGTGGCAGTAAGAAAAAAAGTAAGAGTGTAGGCAATTTAAGCAAGAACGTGGCCTTGCAAACAGTTACATTGCAATGTCAGCTACTTTCCCACAGCCAGTCCACAATGATGTCACATGAATAAGCAGCATAACAATATACTGTTATGAAATACAGAACCTCCTCTTCCATTTATTGATGTCTGAAATACTCTGTTTGTATATATAATATATATATATATATATAATCTGACACCAGTGAAAATTTTAATTTAAATTTAATGTTTTTTTTCTTTATTTTCAAGACTATTTACATCGTAGGTTCTAACTGAAGGCATCAAAACTATGAATGAACACATATGGAATTATGCAGTAAACAAAAAAGTGTGAAATAACTCTAAATATGTTTCATATTTTAGATCCCTCAAAGTAGCCACCCTTTGCTTTGTTGACAGCACTGCAAACCCTTGGCCTTCTCTCAATGAGCTTCATGATGTAGTCACCTGAAATGGTTTTCACTTCATAGGTGTGCCTTGTCAGGGTTCATTTGTGGAATTTCTCGCCTTCTTAATGGGGTTGGGACCATCAGTTGTGTTGTGCTGAAGTCAGGCTGGTACACAGCTGACAGCCCTTTTTGACAACTGTTAGAATTCACATTAGGGCAAAAGAGATCAGCTAAGTAAAGACAAATGACAGACCATTTTTACTTTAAAAACTGAAGGTCAGTCAGTCCGGAAAATTGCAAAAACTTTGAACGTGTCCCCAAGTGCAGTCCCAAAAACCATCTAGCACTACGACGAAACTGACTCACATGAGGACCGCTCCAGGAAAGGAAGACCAAGAGTCACGTTTGATGCTGAGGATAAGTTCACCTGAGTCACCAGCCTCAGAAATCACAAGTTAACAGCACCTCAGATTAGAGCCCAGATGAATGCCACACAGAGTTCTAGTAGCAGACACATCTCTACATCAGCTGTTCAGAGGAGACTGCGCGAATCAGGCCTTTATGGTGAAATAGCTGCTAAAACACCACTATGAAGGAAAAGCAACAAGCAGAAAAGGTTTGTTTGGGCCAAGAAACACAAGGAATAGACATTAGACCAGTGGAAATCTGTGCTTTGGTCTGCTGAGTCCAAATTTGAGAACGGATGGTCTCTACATTCATGGTTCCCACTGTGAAGCATGGAGGAGGTGTGATGGTGTAGGGGTACTGCTGGTGACACTGTTGGGGATTTATTCAAAAGCATGGCTACCATAGCATCCTGCAGCGACATGCCATCTCATCCGGTTTGTGTTTCATTGGACCATCATACATTTTTCAACAGGACAATGACCCCAAACACACCTCCAGGCTATGTAAGGGCTATTTTACCAAGAAGGAGAGTGATGGAGTGCTGCGCCAGATGACCTGGCCTCCACAGTCACCTGACCTAAACCCAATCGAGATGGTTTGGGAGGAGATGGACTGCAGAATGAAGGCAAAAGGGCCAACAACTGCTCAGCTCTGGGAACTCCTTCAAGACTGTTGGAAAACCATTTCAGGTGACTACCTCATGAAAGCTCATTGAGAGAATGTTAAGAGTGTGCAAAGCAGTAATCAAAGCGAAGGGTGGCTATTTTGAACAATCTAAAATACAAAAAAAAAAAATTTGAGTTATTTCACACTTTTTTGTTTGCTACAGATTTCCATGTGCTCATTCATAGTTTTGATGCCTTCAGTCAGAATCTACAGTGTAAACAGTCATGAAAATTAAGTAAACTATCAAATTAGAAGGTGTGTCCAAACTTTTGACTGGTAGTGTGTATATATATATATATATATATATATATATATATATATATATATATATATATATATGTATATGTATATGTATATATATATATATATATATATGTATATATATATGTATATATATGTGTGTGTGTGTGTGTGTATATATGTGTATATATGTGTGTGTGTGTATATATGTGTATATATATATATATGTGTATATCATATGTGGGCTTTATATATAAACAGTATGTTTGTGTGTGATTCCCAAAAGGGGAGAGATGAGGGAAAGAAAAATCACAGTGTGAGTAAGAGTAGGAAGAACCAGGTTATTAAATGAACAGATAGTTAAGATTGTTATGGTGGCAAGATAATAACTGTTTTTAGAAAAAAACAACAACACTTAATTAATATGAGTTTAATGTATCATTGAAGTTACCCCTAAATGTCTGATCCTAGGATTACCCGACATGGAATATAAAAACTCTAACAATGTCCATGTCATAATTCTGTGTTGCATCATTTCCTTGAGACTGTCCATGGGTAAAGCATAACTAAAGCTTGTCATCTCTTCCGTACGAGCTGAAGAGATGGATTGATGAAGCCCTAATATAAGCATTGCTTATAGAGAAACAGCTGAAGATGACACTTGTGGTCGGTAAATTTCGTTCAATGCATTATTGCCTATTTTGCTCTCTACAGGGACTGATTACGTGCACGCAACCAACGCCAGCTATCTTGGAACCTTGGTCACTTTCACTTGGATTACAAATGAAAACCAGAATGCCTCTAATACCAAAATAGTGTCTGCCCTCAGATTCTGCATTAATTTGCAGAAAAAAAATGGAAGTTTGAGAAATGTTTAAACCCAGATGGAGTCAAGGACATTCAACATTTGCAACTGATGTGCAACAATCAATACATTTTATTAAATTCACATATTCAAAATGCAGCCAACTAAGTTAACAAAGTTGCAGCATGCAAGTATATTGATCAAGTAAATTGTACTGTATGAAGTCTTTAAGACAAGGTGATTTGATTGGATGGGAAAGCTGAGCTTTGTATTCCTTTAACAAAACTTTTTTATACAGTAAAAATACAGAGAACCCAGGAGGTTACCAAATAGTTTCATGTCTGTGACAAAGAGTGGCTGTCATGGCTCCCCTTTTCCAAACTAAATTGCCAAACTGGTGGAGACAAGTGCAGGGGAAAAGGAGGAGAAATGCAGCTAAGGTGGGCAGAGGTGGGGCAGAGGCCAGAGAGGGAGTTGTCAATCCAGACGGTTAGGGGTTACAAGGTACAATCCCCTTTAACCACTCTTACCTGTCATCTTAATTGCTTTAACTGTCAAAGTTACAGACCAATTAGACAAGGCTTTTTATCGGCTCTGCTTGGAAGGAGACATGGGGGAGAGGCACTAAATATTCAAATCATCCATTCAAATATTCAAAATCAAACATGGCAACAATTACATTAATTATCATAAGTAACAGCTATCTGGAATGAAACAATTGATTAGAGGTATCAGTTGGTGAAGTGAGAATTGGTGTGTGAGGTAGAAAGGGCTTGCCATTGACAGTCAAAGAACGAGAGGTGAAACCTATTCAGGTATCAGGGTATTTCTTTTTAAATATTCAAAGAGGAGTGTTAAAAGCATGAGGTGCAGTAACTATCATGTCTGGTGGTATTTTAGATTTCAGATTTCACATATTTTCTCAAACTGCAAAATCCTATACAATATTTTCACAAAGATCTCTGCTCTCAAATTCATTAAGCTGCACAGTACTACCAGAAAGATATGTAGTAAACAAAAAAGCAGACAAATATTCAACATGAACAGCATATTTTGTTCATCAGTATTACTTAAACATTTAAAATTATGTTGTACACTGCTGCATGGATAACTTGAACTAACACCCATGAAATAGACCAGCAGAAAACCTGTATGACAGGCAATTTCCAAACTTATGAATGACATGGACATGCTCAGTTTGAACTGCAGATGGCGCAATTTTACTGTTCAAGAGGACAAACTCTATTATGGGTCCCACACGAGTTCTCGTCAGATCTGCCCTACTCTGCTTCTGATTGGTTAGTTTCATTGATTGAGTTCTCTGTGCATGTTTCAAGCTGTTGAGTCACACAGCAGCTCTAGTAACATCAATTTGCAGAGGTGTTCAAAATGTAGTAATGCGCTAACTTCTTCACAGCAAACCTCTTTGGGGCTGGTCTTCTGCTGCTCTTGTCTGGGTCGCACTTTTTGCTGCCAGAGTCTCTCTAAGCTCCTTACGTAGGACCAACAGGCCAGCTGTCCGGGGGGCAGGCACCCAGCCTGTCTGCTCATTAAACTAGCCTAGAGACGCTGCAGCTGTAACTGCCAAAGGGACTGTTTACTGGTATAGAATCTATGGCTCCACAATCAGCTGCATCAGCTCTGCCCCTGGTTGTTTTTACAAACAAACCGAGAAAAAAATACACGTCAACCCATTAACGCCAGAGAACTAGAGGTTTTCGTAGCCCTGGCGGGTTTTAACTTTCAACCCTTGCCAGCCCCGCTGTTAGTCCTGTTGGCCCACGAGCCTCAACCCCACCCCCGCCGACAGGATTAAACAACACACGTTAGTGAGAGGGGACTCCATAACCTGTAAATTCAGGTTAGCGCCACCGGCCACTGTTTAACGTTACTTCCTGGGGCCAGAGCCTCCGACAGCGGCTAATCTGAGGCTCCTGGCATCTGGCAGGGAGAAACAGGGAACCCAGGCAGGCACACACAGCTTTCCAAAGCACGAGAAAGTGGTGAACAATAATATAGCATCAACCAATCAGACAAGATTTATTTATTTATTTTTGTAGCGCTGTTTACAAAATTGCTTTGTCACAGATTATAAAGAAACTTACATTGCCCCACCACCGCATTTCCCAACCTCCCTTTATATCTACCACGATGAATTTGGGAAATTTGGTGGTGGGACAAAATGTATGTGACAGACTGACAATCTTAAACATTGGCAGATGTCAGAGGAACCACAAGCCCTTATGGGTCAGCTGACTAATCACTCTGTTCCGTGTCTAGAGTTATTCAAAGGCTTAATGACAATTTAGTCTCTCCAATTCCTTCACATCTGCTAGAACAATCTGATCACTATTTATGTACCACATACAAGTCTCTATATCACAGTCATGGTTACCCTCTACAGTCACAAACTTTTACATCCGTCTGCATTCTTTTGTAGCGAATTTCTTATTCAGATGTTCAAAAACGTGCATGGTTTGAAATAATACAAATCTAACTCCTTTTTTTTATTTGATTATTTGTTTGCAAACGTTAAAAATGAAGCAATGCCTTCTGGGAATTTCAAGACTGAATCGAGTGGACCGCGTCTGCGTGGATGTTGGAAGTTGGAGATTGACAATTGGAAGCTGACTGAGATTAAGCTAGCAAAAAAATGAATCGAGGCATCAAGCGACACAAGGGGTGAGCGGAGAAAAGAGAGAGAGAGACATTTATTTATTTATTTGTTTATTTAACTGGGACAGTGCACAGCTCCCAGCCGTACCAGAATTAGCTACTACCTAAATTTCATCTGTAGTCCCTGGGCAGACACAAATAACATAAATCTAACACCGACAAGCACATACAAAAAAAAACTCATCACACAAGCAGCCTTTCAAACAACAACAATAACACGGTTTCACACTCTTAAAACACAATACAACACAACACAACAACAAGAATAAAATCACAATGTTAAGACACAACAAAACAAGGTTAAGATACAACACTAAAAAGATTACAAAATAGTGAGCTAATGTTTGAATTTATGGTTGGTGGGTGCATAATTGAGTAGATTTAAGCCATGATTTTATCTTAGATTTAAAACCAGTATATGTACTAATGTCTCTGATCTCGTTTGGTACAGAGTTCCAATAATTAGTGGCTCTGACAGAAAAGGCTGATCTGCCAAACTCAGTACATCTGTGCTGTACTGCACAGTGACCTCTGCTAGTAGTCCTCGTTGTTCTCTTTTTGTCTGGGCGCAGTGATATGAACACCTTTAACAGAGGAGGGGCCAGATTCTGAATTACCATATACACTAAACTAACATCGGCAAGACACACTACATTTTCAAAAGTCAACAGTTTGTGCTTTTGAATGATGTTGCAGTGATGATGACTTGATGGCTTTTTGTTTAATAACTTGAGAGTTTGTTTATAGAGCGTTTGTAGTGGAGCAAGTGTTGTTTTCCAGTTTGTGACCAACTTGTGATGCAGTATGCAATATGTGAAAAAATCATCGAGTGCATATATAATTTGGCGGCATCTAAGAGTAACTGATTTCAAATGTATCTGAAGATTCTTAGGTTGAATTTGACAGTGTTACACACCTGCTTTATGTGTTTCTTAAAAGACAACTGTGAATCAACAGGTATTCACCCAGGTATTCAAAAGGGGACACAGTCTGGATCTTTTCCCCATTTACAAAGATATCTGGCTGATTTCCATTTTTTCTTATATAAAAGTACATGCATGCAGTTTTACTTACGTTTAGTGTCAGACAGGACTCTGAAAGCCAGGTGGCAATTTTGGCCATCGCTGCTGTTAATTTGGCTGCTACTTCACATCTGTCTCTTCCATGTGCCAGGATAACCGTGTCATCCGCGTACATTTGAGTTTCAACTTCAGGACATGCAAGTGGTAGGTCGTTAACATATAAACTAAATAATAAAGGGCCTAAGACTGAGCCCTGCGGGACACCAACAGAGCAGTTAATGAATGATATTTTATTCCCAACTCTGGTGCATTGTCTTCTCATAGTAAGACAGGATTCCATCCATTTTATTACATCATCATCATCAAAATTTTAATTTGACAACTTTGAAAGAAGAACATTATGATTTACTGTATCAAAAGCTTTTTTCAGATCCAGAAAAACAGCTCCTACAGCACTCCCACCGTCTAGTTTTGATTTGATTTTTTCAAGAAAATAGCAGGTAGCCATTTTGGTCGAATGTTTTTTTCTGAAGCCGAATTGCATAGGATGAAAGAGGGCTTGATACTTTACTGTAATAGATTTTATTTTGGTATACAAAATATACAGCGTCCCCTGCTGGAGGCTGTAGATCTTGCACAGAGACAGGTCCCGGGTTCAGTTGCACATTGCCAGCAAGGAGAAGGGTAGTCAACAGGTAAGCGAGCAGCTTTCTGTATAAATGTGAAGCTTTATCACTTGTAGTGTTGGTTTGCTCGCATGGTGCTGTTGCTCGTCCATCTTGTAATATTGCCGTGTAGAGGGTTAATCGGCTCCATTCATTGTGTATGACAGGTTGCATTGGTGGTAGTGCAGCGTCTCGTGAGATCATCAGCTGATTGATCCCACAGCCGCGGACAGAGAAGATCAGCAGCACTACAATGTAGATCAGAAAAGCCGATCGCTGTATAAAGTCCTCAGTTCTCAGTCCATGCTTGGCTTTTGTAGTAAGGATGAGATCATGGCATTTCTCAGCCAGTTTAGACAGTGCAGATGAGAACAGAGACGAAAGTTTGGTGAGCACGCCTGCGGCTCCTGCCAGACCGTCTGCCGGCTTCGCAATCTTCCTCCTATAATTAGTTAAAGTGTGTCTGAGAGCCAGAGGTGGCAAGTAACGAAGTAAAAATACTTTGTTGCTGTACTTAAGTAGATTTTTCAGGTATCTGTACTTTACTTGAGTATTTATTTTTCTGACGACTTTTTACTTTCTACTCCTTACATTGTCAAAACAGGCTCATTGCTTTTTTTTTTTTTTTTCTCCGCGGATGACGACATGACTTATAAGACGTAACTACCTAGAGAGGGAAAGTCAACCGCGGAGAGAAGCGCCATGAGTTACAGGTTGTGTTAGAGAGAAAACTTGCAGCAGCGACATGGAGGAAGAAAGTGAACAAACCAGGGAACGACGACGCGTTATATTCGGAGAAGCAACACATTCCCCATTCATGACCTTATTTAAGAGAACTGTGAGAGGTTGTCGGCTCCAAGAATGATTCATGGTGAATGCGTTGTGTGCCAACCTAAAAACCACGAGCTTCTGGCGTTAAAGAACTCTCTGTCAAATCTGAATAAACACATACAGGTAAGGTGTATTTTCAGTTGTTATCATTAGCTCATTTAGCATTTCTTGTAGGCCAGTTTACAACATTAGCAATGCTATGACAACACATTGTTTTGATACTATAGAGCTAACACTAGCTTGCGCTCGGTTTTAAAAAACAACTCAATAATCCTCCATTAATTGCTGTTCTGCCACTGTTGTGAGACATTACTCTTCAGGGCTCTCTGCCAGAAAGTTCCTCTTTGGTAGGTTTAGGGGTTGAATGGTGATTTAGGTTAAAATAAATACATGTTCTATCAGTAAAAGCTTTTAAGCCGAAAGGTCTGAAGGCTAACGTCCCCTGTGTGCCAATAGTTGTTAATCATCTATGTCAACTCCGCACAAAAACAACTTTAAACATTTATATAACAATTCTGTCAGGTGAACCACTTTTCTCTTATCTTTGTGTACATCTGTGTCTTATATGTTTGTATTGTCACTCCTACAGAAAGCACGTGAGTCACTTGGAGAGATACAAAAGCCTCACTGCACCTACTTTGAGGAGGAAGTCGACCTCGGATGAAGGCCCATCCAAGCAGCATAAACTGTAGGAAACCAAGCTAGAGTCCTACCTGGCCTGCCCGGATGATACATGGATATCCTGAAATCTTTCCCAACAGTCTGCAACGTGTCACTGAAGCTCAACACACCTCTACCTGCCTCAGCTGCCTGCGAGAGGCTTTTCAGCACTGCAGGACTGATTTTAAGACCCAAAAGTACATGCCTGGATTCAAAGAACTTTGAGAACCAGATCGGCTAAATAAACAATTTTGGGATTCCTGTAGAGATGAGTGAATATCTCACAAAGAAAAATCACAAAATTTCCATGTTGATCATAATGTTTTAAGTTCTGTTGCTGAAATGGAAAACTGATTTGCACATTGGCGTAAATTAAGCCTGTCAAAACAAAAGTTTTTCTATATAAAGTGTTAAAAGATACAAATTCTATTAAAAGTAACATGTTAAGTATAGTATTGAGAGTACCAAAGCTGTTATAAAGCTGAATTATCCAGGTGCTCATGAGTACCTCTTGTCATTTCAGTCTTGATTATTCTGTCTGAAATTTAACTTGCAGCAATCAGACTGTATCCAGTGATTTATTTATTTTTCTCTGTACCAGAACTGTGCAGGTTGTTAATAAAGGAAAAAAACTTTCCTATTTTGTGTGCCAAGAACTTTTCGTTTTGTCGAGTTATCAAAAGAGGTATTGTGTATTATTGACGGCCAAAAATATTTTTTACTTTTTACTTTTGTACTTAAGTAAATTTCAGAGCCTGTACTTTTTCACTTTTACTTGAGTAAAGGAGCTGAATCAGTACTTCTACTTTTACTAGAGTCATTTTTTACACAAGTATCTATACTTATACTTAAGTACCAAATGTGAGTACTTTTGACACCTCTCCTGATAGCACTGTAGGCTGAAGGTGAAAAATGCTGCAAACTGACTGATTTGTTTTTAAAATCAAGTGCAGCTTCATCTAGAAGAGGTAAACATGGATAACGAATGATGGCAAGACATTTTTATCATGGAACGGCTGGCTCTGATGATTTAGTTTTTTTTTTTGGGGTTGTGCATTGGTTTGTCCATGTTTTGGTGCAGTTATTTATAGCATCGCTGGGGCTCAAAAGTGTGTATTCTTTCCGCGCGTCAAAAGTTCTATCTGCCAGTTGCGCAATATTTAGGTTTAGATTCCATATTATATTAGATAACTAATTATAATTGGGCATTGATAAAGTTGTCCTACATCGGGGAGGTGGAGGTGGGCTTAAAATGTAAAATGCCAAATACATTGTAGCTTCAAATTTAAATAGAAAATATGTTAGTAGACTGACTATATGAATAATTTGTTGGCCACAGAATTTGTTTTCTTTGTCAATCCAGAAAAATAATTCCCGTTAGAGCTTTGCCGATGGAACCACGGCGAATCTGCGATGCTTACGTCTGGGTTGGCATCATAGACTGGTAGGCATACAAAAAAATGTCATCTCTATGGCACTCAAAACAGTAGCAGTTGGTGACCCATCAACATTTCTTACTGCCCCCCCTAATCAAGGCAGTCTAGAACCGGGCCTGCTTCAAACCATCTGTCTTCTCTGGCCAAGACGTTTACATTGTTGCCCTCAAAGGAATTATTTTTCTCCTTTTTACTCCTTCAGATGTAATTGGACAGCTGAGTGTTGACCTGGGGAGCTGGTTCTCCTGTGTTGTGCCATTCATTTATGGAGAATTTGTTTTGTCTCCCTAATGTACAAGATCAGTGTATATCCAGTCACTTAGCCAGTAGCTTAATTCATCTGGTTGGTAATGTTCAACACCACATCAAAAACTTGCAGGATTTCGTGTGAGTGAGAGAAATAACACTGGACTTGATGTTGTCACCTCACAACTTACATTGATTCCCACTCAAAAAGCAGTTAGGATGGTGGAGAAACACCTGCTACAGGACAGCACTCAGTGTTACAAGTGTTACTGTCCCAGAGTTTGCTGAATTTTGAATTTTAGTTGAATTTTTAGTTAAATTTTATACACATTGGAGTAGAATGGGCATAAATTACACTTCTTGTGCTGCACCAGAAGCTCTCTTTGGTGTTGTTTCTTGGTAAAGTGTTGGTATGGAGTTGTGGAGTGTTAATTCTGGGATGATGAACTCCCTGAGAGGCTATCTGTTTACTGAGTCTGTCCCGTCTACATCTGAGTTTAGGTTTCGATCCGTCATCAGAAACATTCTCTTGGAAGAGCAGCCAAAGGTAAGTTTGATAAAGGAAGCCGTCGAAATTTCTGTAGCTAATGGTGTCTCTACCAAGTCCGAAGGACTGTAGGTAAGAAGCCACTAAGTTAAGTGAATAATACAGAATATTTGAGTTTGTCGTCTTGTTTTAATTCCCATAAGTAAAAAACTCAAAAAGCTAGTGTAAGCTGGTCGAGGAGGCTTGATGTTAGACTTCAATTTAGTTTAGCTAACATGCTATGTTATGGTAGCTAAAGTAATTGCAAATGTTTAATCAGGTAAAACTGTCACTGGAGTAGTCACGTAATCCGTATTATTCAACAATGAAAAATACAGCTTTCATGTGTTAGCCAGCTGCCACTCCCGAATTTGGGCTAATGGTAGATGCTTAATACTAATGTTACTGGCAATTTACGTTACTCATGTAGCTTGACTGAATGATTTCAAAGCTCCTGACTTTCTTCTGAAATTGTGTTGCTTAAGTCTGACTTTGCACTCCATTTGATACTGTGCATATGACATTAAACAAACACTGCACTTTTGTGAAGGGGTTGTGTTGATTAAATATTTTTTCACATGCATTAACCTCTGTGGCTGAAGAAAAAACAGCAACATTAATCTGCTTCGTGTAGTGTTGACATGATAAGTGACAGCAGGTTTGGTGTTTCTGTTAATCTCTTCTTTCCATGCCATTATAAATGCATAAGCTATATAGTCTAGGACCTGGGTCAGATTTGTGGGCACTTCATTTGGGAGAGAATTTCTCAACTGTTCTAGACTAATATGACCCTAAGGAATAACATGGGAACTGTGCGAAATTCGCTATCCGGGACGAAACCCCCTAAAATGGCCACGCCTTTTTTGTCCAACAGGTGAATGGGGCATGAATGGGGCATGAATGGGGCAAAAATTTTAACTTATAGATATCACCACGAAACTTCACATGTTGATCACTGAAATCAATACAAACATCTTTTGTATTGGAAGTCTTCATGGATTTTATGTTTTAATATGCAAATAGGCCATTATCTGATTAAACGTGTGCTAATTTGCATAACTTTCAGAACAGATATGTCAAAATTGGATAAAGCCAGTTTCAAAATTCCATCTGCATTTTGTCGATACTAACCACATATTTTTAAAATGGTTAATGTTGGATATTAATAGTACTCGAAGAAAGAAAGCAAACATTTGAATAATATATACATTTTATTATTTCAATTACACAAAGTTTGATAGATGTAGATGCTAGATAGATGTTCCCCTTCTTGTCTGTTTGTCACCCCTTTCTTCTTGTCACTCCTGGTCTGCAAAAAGTCACTGTTCATTCGGTGTGATGGGATTTTTAGAAGAATTCCCTCCCTTGCACTTGCAGTACTTGCAGCAGTGTATCCCAGCTACCTGGCAGCGACAGCTATTCTTGTGTGCACACTTGCCACATTTGCAAGGATCTGGCAGACCCTCAGGTTTGGAGATCACCATCTCGGGCACCAAGATACCACCACTTCTTTCAAAACCATACATCTCAGGGTTCATGATCAAGGTGGCATCTCTAAATTGGGCTTGAACCCATAGCTGTACTTGATAGTAACTCCTCTGAATGTGTTTTTTTGCATTAGCTGAGGTACCTGTAGTGGGGGAGCCAAAGTCTCAAAAATGGGTTGAACCTGACATGGTCTGCCATACTTTTTATTTGTGTTTTTTCTGTTAACTTTGACCCTAAGAACCAATAATTGGAGGGTCTGCTCTGCCGGAAATATCGCGAAAAAAAAATGTGGTGTATCCTATATTTTTTATCAGAAAACTGTGAAAAATTATTTTTTCCCTCAACTCCTCAGTGGGTTGGTTAGGCTGTCAATAAATGGATTCCAGATACACAGAACACATGTGCTGACAACATCCACTGAAAAAATAACTCTTAAAACACATTACTACATGATTTTGCATCAATTTAATGCAAAAAAATTAGGCGTTTTCTCACTTTTTTCCAATATTTTTATCTTTACTTCATTGGCAATCAATTATTCCTCCAAGCAAAATCAATGGATCTGTGGAGATTTCACTGCTAGTTGGCGATCAACAGGCTCAGAACCTCAATAGAATTTTAGACATATTAGTCTATTTTTCCAGCCAATAGAGCCCCATTGTGAACCTAGAAATGTTGAGTACACCAAAGTTTTATGTTAGAAATGTACAGTATGGGTCCCCAGCATTAAGAAACTGCCAGATGCTAACTTGCATATGTTTGGCAATTTGCATAATTAGCTTTATTAGCATTAATTAGCATTAATCGCCTACATTGGCAATATTTCATCAACTGCTTGGCCGATTTGGACAATATTGGCATGGTTTTGGGGGTTATTGAGGATGCGGTATTCATTTCTGACATTTTCAAAATTCGAAATGGCAGTTTAAACCAAAATTTCAACTCCCAGTGGGCCGATTTTTATGAATTTTGAGTCAATTTAGAAGTTTTAGCTGAATCTATAAAAATACATTGTAGTAGACTTATGAACACAATTATCCAAATGATGCAGAATATGTACATTTTAATTCACATAACATTACACTCTGAGGTGACATTTGAGATAACAAAGGCAAGTACCATATCAAAATTCAAAGTGGCAGTTTAAACCTAAAGTGGTCATATTTTAACTCCCAGTGGACTGATTTTGATGCATTTCAGAATCAATAGAGCACAATGGCATTGGTGTTAATGTTGAGACGTAATACTTCTTCAAATTTCTTCAGTTCTGCTTGTGTGTTTTGACTAGTGCTGCATGATATTATAAAAAACTGACATTGCGATTTTTTTTTACCCTGCAATATATATTGCGATATGAAAAAATACAGGAATTTTCATCAGATGACCTGAACAGCACTTGATGTTATGATGCATTTCAAAATGATAAGCATGTATATTTCATATGAGCTCATTCATGCGTGCTTGCGCCCTCCCAGGACTTCCATTCCCCATGCTGGCTTACTTTCATTTATAAAAATTACTTCCAATTTTCCTTCGGGTGGGTCGGGCGTCGGTAACAATTTATAGTGGGTCGGCTCGGGTGCGAAATGTAATTCGTGCTATTGTAGGAAAACGGGTCGGAATGTAATTTGTGCTACTGTAGGAAAACAGGTCGGATGCAGTTTTAAGTATGGTGTGTACGGGCGGGTTTTCAAAATAAGACCTGTGCAGGACTCTGTTGTGTGGTACCGACGTAAATGGTCAAACAAATTAGTTGTGTTACCTCTTGTTGTGGCAACAGATGCAAGGCACTGTTGACACAGAACACGTGTTTGGTCAATATCATCCTTCTTGTAGCCGAAATAATTCCAGATAACTGACGTTGCTTTTCTTTTTGGCACCAAGTCTTCATTTTCTTGATTTTCTCTTGTTCGTTGCTCATTTTTCAATGTTGTTACCAGCCACTTACTCCATGTGCAGGGGCTGGTCTGCTTCGGCACACTGATTAAGAACTAATGTGATTGGTGGATCGCTGTGCATGCAGAGTCTGCATACACAGTGTGTGTCAGGTACCCTTGAAACTATATGAGTTCATTTGCGTCCTACATCGCAGGCTCTGCGATGTGACTATTGCACACACGTATATCGCGATGGCGATGCTCAAACGATATATCGCGTAGCCCTTGTTTTGACTACACAACTTTGTGTCATTTTCGCTGTGGTTACTGCGTCGGGCAGAATACTGGCTGGACGGAAAGACGGACAAAACAGAGCTTTTTAGGTTTGAGCTACTGTTGGTCAGGGTGACAGACCCCCTGCTGATCAGGTAGCCAAAACCCCAGCGCCTTCTTTGTTCGCTCTCTCTCACTCAATGCCCTCTACTTCTTCAACTCCGGATCTTCAAGGGCTCCTCTCCACCTCCCCCCACGGGGCTGCCCAACAAGCTGTGGAGAACTGCAAGCTGCCTTATCAGCAGGCCCAAAGAACTTCTCCTCACTGGACGAAGTCCTGCCAATCTATGGATCTGAGGAACACCAAGAAGGTTAGCACCAAGCTGCTATCCTTGCAAAGAAAACTAGTTTTCTCCTCTGCCGCCTTTCATCAAACCTTGCACAGCAAGGACAGCATTGTTCAACACTGGAACCCCAACCTTCTCCTGTAACCACCAGCACCTTTTCTTCAAAGACTGGTAACGCTGAACTGGGCTTAGATAGCATAGCATTGCACAGCTAAGCACAGGACTTTAAACCCTGGTTGATGTGATGCACATGTGTTCAATTTATGTGTTTGTTCACTGTTTTTGGTGTTATTGTGACCTCAAGTTATTGGTAGTTTGCTTTCCTAGACGGCTAATTTGACGTTATTATGCTTCACACAGACTCAGGGCATGCAACTAACCATCTTCTATAACCTGGCATCATGTCACACACACACACACACACACACACACCTACACACACACACACACACACACACACACACACACGTTCCTTGAGGCTAGAGCATATCACACCCACATGTGATATCAGTCAGTACGTTTACATGCACAGCTTAGTCGGATTACAGCCATAGTTCGACTAAGCTACTCAATAAGACAACTGCAATTGTCCGAGTATACATGCCGGTGAGAAAATAGAATTACTGGCTGAAGCATGTCATACCCCAGTACGATAGGTGGCGCTGTACCCATTTCAACTAGTGGTAATGGAGCCACCTCCGGTGACACAGATGTCTTTGTGTGTCTGTTGTACCACATCGCAGACAACTGTAGACATCTTGGTCTCCAAGATTTCTAGCTGGTTCGCAACTCAGGAGTGAAGAGGTCAATATTAACTCTCCATAACATCTGCAAAGCTGTAGGAGCTGAGCTCTCAAAGTGTCTCCCAGCACTGAGGGTCTGCCAGATCCTTGCAAATGTGGCAAGTGTGCACACAAGAATAGCTGTCGCTGCCGGGTAGCTGGGATACACTGCTGCAAGTACTGCAAGTGCAAGGGAGGGAATTCTTGTAAAAATCCCATCACACCGAATGAACAGTGACTTATTGCAGACCAGGAGTGACAAGAAGAAAGGGGTGACAAACAGACAAGAAGGGGAACATCTATCTAGCATCTACATCTATCAAACTTTTAATTGAAATAATAAAATGTATATATTATTCAAATGTTTGCTTTCTTTCTTCGAGTACTATTAATATCCAAAATTACCTATTTAAAAATATGTGGTTAATATCGACAAAATGCAGATAGAATTTTGAAACTGGCTTTATCCAATTTTGACATATCTGTTCTGAAAGTTATGCAAATTAGCACACGTTTAATCAGATAATGGCCTATTTGCATATTAAAACAAGACTTCCAATACAAAAGATGTTTGTATTGTTGTCAGTGATCAACATGTGAAGTTTCGTGGTGATATCTATAAGTTAAAATTTTTGCCCCATTCATGCCCCATTCATGCCCCATTCACCTGTTGGACAAAAAAGGCGTGGCCATTTTAGGGGGTTTCGTCCCGGATAGCGAATTTCGCACAGTTCCCATGTTATTCCTTAGGGTCATATTAGTCTAGAACAGTTGAGAAATTCTCTCCCAAATAAAGTGCCCACAAATCTGACCCAGGTCCTTTACTAATAAGCTTATTCTGTATATTAATTATTAAAATATTAAAATGTTTGTGACCCGGCAGGTCAGGTGTCACACGGGAGAATGGGCTGAGCCGCAGCCTCCTGTCTGTGCCTCCACTCCGGCTACAGCAGCTAAAGTATACACTGAGCAGTAAGTTGGTGACGTATTCCCGTTAACCCCACTCCACCAAGACAGGCACGGGTGCAAGTCAACGTGTCTATTATCATTAAAAAATGACAACTAAAATGATGGGAAATTATAGATTATGATGGAATTTTTAAGACCCTGTCCAACGTACAACAAGAAAGTCTAACGCAACCACTGCTTTTGTGTTGTAGTAAGATTTGAGGAGGACTAACAGCAATGCTGTTCAAAGTTCAGTACCAAGGAAAGAAGAAGTAAATCAAACTGAATGGAGCCTCACATCAAGCATTTCTGGAAGAAGGTAAGTTAATGTTGTGTGTCAAACTAAATTTTGAATTTCTTCCACTCCTTCTCTTGATAATATCACATTAGCCTTGGTCCTTGTTTACAAATGTTAATCTGCATGATGTAGTAGGTAGTGTTAGTTAAGTAAAAAGTAGCAGCATTGACATTAGTATTCTTTGCCAAGTGTTTGTGTTGAGTGTTTTTGTCAAATCCAACTTCAGCAACAGTGAATTATAAATCTTGATTTAATTTTTTTCCTGCATTCAAAGCTAAAGAGAAGTTCAGCGAACCCACTAAGACAGATTTATATGTGATAGATGACACTTGAACAGAGGTCAACGAAGAGGTCTTCAGTGAAATCCTGGAGGAAAAAACAGACATCGTATGGACTGTTGTTGATGTTCTTTCAGTGACTGGTAAATGGTTGTACAATTACAGTGTACATTGCGGGGTTACAGTACCAACATGTGACCATTAAATGAAATTACACGTGAAAAATGTTTTTGAAAATTATGCTGTGTTCCCCCTTTTCAGACTCTCCTGTCCTGTCCTCATGTCACTATCATCACGCTCATCGGAAAGTGATGCTTCTCTGATGTCCCCGAAAAGACAGCGCATTGATGATGCTTTTCTGATTTTCCACCAAAATCAGCATATGGATGACAGATATTTAAAGAATACACAATGAGAGGAGAGATGAAGGACAGAACATGCCAGTATTGTTGCTGATATGGTTGGAAAGTATGGGTAAGTAAAATGCTTCATGATGCATGATTTAGTGAAGAAAATATTCATAGTATTCGATCGTGGATATCTTGGTCAAGGAAACAGATTGTGATTGCTCAGTTGTAAAGATATACTGCATTTTTGCAACTTTAAGGGCTCTATCTTGCACTAGGCGCAATAGACTTTGTACACTGGCGCTTGTATAATTCCTATTTTGCATTCGGCACACATTGGAATTTTCCCTCCACAGACGCACGTCCTTAAATTAGGGAATGACTTTGTGCTCCTGGGGGCGGTTCAGCGAAAAGAGGAGGCATGTTCCGGCGCAAATGTTCACTGGTGCTATTTTGCCATTTCAGAAAACACTTCCGCAACAGACCAGGAAAAACCTAGTCTAAAGTCAGTGGCACTTATTCAGATGCTATTTTAAGGGCGCACGCTTGGCCATAATGTAGTGTGTGCTCAATGTGCATACACTTTGCTTCTCTCATCTACAAGGAAGCAGTTCCCGTTTTTGCAAACCATACAAAAAAAAGTTGAAAAGATTTAAACTAGGGCTGGGGCGACGCTTCGACGTCATCGATTATGTCGATGCAAAAAATACGTCGACAAAAACTGTGCGTCGATGCGTCGTCGGACCCAAAAAAAAAATGGCGGCAGCGGCAGCTGCAATACGAGTGAGTCAGTTGACTCTGATCAATGCACAAAACGAACTCGTTCTAAGGTATGGGACTATTTTACCGTAAAAGGAAGCGATTCAGTTGTTTGTCGGCTTTGTAAGATGGAAATGGCGTATCATAAAAGCACGACGGCTATGCACCAGCACCTCAAAAGACGGCATCCAGGAGCAGCTTGTGCAGATGACAAAACACCGTACGTTTTCAACTTTTTACTATATCAATTTTGTCTTCTTTTCTTGTTTGTTTTGTTGTACCGTATTACCATACTATAACATTAAACACCATACCCTGTCATTCATCCAAACACCCCCACGTACACATGCATTCTCACACACACCCACTCACTCACTCACACACACACACACACACACTCACTCACACACACACACACACACACGCCCACACACTCTCTCACACACACGCCCACACACTCTCTCACACACACACACACACACACACACACACGCGCCCACTCACTCACACACACACACACACACACACGCACTCACTTACTCACACACACCCCCTCCTCAAACTCAAAACTGATATAAGTTTTGTTGGTTTTTATTTCTGGTTTTTGTTTGTTTAGTTTTTGTTATTTTTTGTCTGCCTGCTTTGTTTTGCACTTTATTAGTCATGTACTATATTGATTGTTGTTTTGTAATTTAACTAATAAAACTTTAAACTTTTTAGGCTACTGGTGATTTTACAGTAACATGTTATGTAGTGGTTTACTGAAGTTGTTAAAGTTATTATTATTATCATTATTATTATTATTATTAAATAATTATTATTATTTTAAAAACATATTTGTATTAACCCTTTAGGCGCCAGAGTCGCAAATTTGCGACACACCGCGGTACTGAACAAAACAGCTGTTTTCTCCCAATACAGTGTTACATGTCGTTCATACTCCCCACCACTAGTTGGCAGACATCCTAATCTTAGACCTTAGCTCATAAAAACGTCTTGCTTCAGTGCAAAATGTTCGAGGAAGTCCCATGCAAACTGTGGGGTGAGAGAGCGGAGACAGCGCGCCAGGAAGCCATATTGCTGAAGGGGCATTGCTGGATTCAGACGTTATTGAGACGAAATAAACGACAATGGCATGCAAAAAGTTGACACTTAGGGAAGTGATTGAGCTCCTATTCGGTGATTCTGATTCTGAAGTGGAAAATCTAGCTTTGGGAGATGACGGTCGGTTGATTAGTGAGCTTGCTAGTCGCGGTGCGTCTTTGCATAGCAATGGCGGTGCCGCGCAGAGCGAGGAAAACGCACAAGCACTAACACACGATCCTTTGCCCAATAGGTGGGAATGGAAATGATACACGAACTCGTAGTATCAGTAGGGAAGCGAATGGATGTGGTAGAAGTAGCGGTGGTGGTGAGAATAGCGCTGGGTGTCAGCGAGTGTTCACTCTTTCCACCGCGACGGTCACGTAGCCTCCATCCGCAGCAGCGGTGCAGCTATGCGCCGCAGCAGTGTTCACGAAGCACAAAGCACACACGAGTCCAGCTCTTCTCCCAACTCTAGAGGAGATAGCAGGGGGAGACGTGGGCGAAGTGTTCGTAGAAAGGCTGATGGGTGTCGTAGGGGCAACAGGGGAAGGCAGAACAGGGCTGGAAATGATGATGATGATGATGGTAATGGTGGCTGGGCTTACTTGAGAGATGAAGTATATGGATAAAGCCCTTTGATGAGCAAATTGGATATCGTGGTGACAGAAAGCTAAGCAATGATTCAAGGTCTATAGTTTTTTTCTCCCTCTTTCTGACTGATGATTTCTGGTATCTTATAACAATGGAGACAATGCTCATCAGTATTTAGGCTGACATGAACTAATTCCAAGTTCACGGTTTCATGAATGGTATGATGTAAATGTAAATATATATATATATATATATATATATATATATATATATATATATAGTTCTTATTGTCTCTATGCCTTGCAATGAGAGGCTCCACACTCTACAAATATTACAAACTTTTATCTGGATAGATGGGCACAGATAAGGCCTCTGCAGCTAAAAGACGCCTACTGTTATTATTATCATATAATAATAATAATAATACTAATAATAATAATAATAATAAAGAAGAAGAGAAGAGAAAACAAGAAAAAGGGAAGAAAAAAAAGTGTCCTCCAATGGGGGGGGATGGTGGGTAAAAAAAATGCATACTGTTTACATGAGTTTTGTGGTGTACTAATAGTTCTAATTTACGACTGTTGGCTTACATTTTACTTTTTCCCTGTTCATTTGATGTGTGGACAACATAACAAATGGATGGAGGGGATAAATCTGATGAAATAAGTTCAATTCTCTTTCAAAATACCAGGTATTTCATGGAAATTACATAATCCAATATGGCCGCCACCATATGACGTCATAATATGCAAATTAGATGGGAAAAATTACTCCCTTCATAAACTTTAGGTCATTCTCAATATTTGTCTCATTTACACTTTGTCTCTATCTCAAACTACATTCAAGCCAGAGCCTTCTGAAATTTAGATGTCAAAATCTAGTAGTTTTTAAAATAAAACCCGGCGCCTAAAGGGTTAATCTGTGTGCTGTGTGTGTGATTTATGTTTTCAGGAGCAAGCAGAAAAGTGTGGAGGACTACTTTCAGAAGAAAAAAACAACCCCCTGCACCCCCCAGGAGGCGGCTGTACTTATTGAGAGCGTCCTATCTATGATTGTGAAAGACATGAGGCTGCTTGCTATGGTTGAGGGCGAGGGATTCAAAGAAATGCTGACCACTTTTCAACCAGGTTATACTCTGCCCTCTCGGCGCCATTTTACGAGCATGATGGAGAGAAAGTATGAAACTTCAGTGGAGAAACTAAGGAACGAACTAAAAAAGGCCACATCCAGAATCTCCCTTACCACCGATGCTTGGACAAGTCTGGTCACAGAGGCCTTCTTAGGGGTAACTTGTCATTTCATTGATGGCAGTTGGGATCTTGTCTCCTTCAATTTAGCAACACTGCCAGTTGAAGAGCGCCACACAGCAGAAAACCTTGCCTCCTGGGTGGAGAAGGTGGCAGAAAAATTCAACATTTCATTGCATAACGTCCTTGCCATTGTGCATGATAATGCAAGTAACATAGTTGCAGCTCTCCGCATCCTTGAAGAGAAGTTTGGAGTGGTATCTTATCGGTATGCTGGGAATACTCTGCAGCTGGTTGTAAACCATGCAATGAAGGACCCCAGGATTGATAGGGCACTATCAGCTGCACGGGGCCTCGTGAAGCACATCAGGAAAAGTGAAACAGCTAGCACCAAACTTAAGCAGAAACAAAAACAAATGGGCACAGCTGAGCATAAACTAATCCAGGATGTAGCTGTCAGATGGAACAGCTCATACTTTATGGTTGAACGTCTGTTAGAACAGCGATGGCCAGTGGTTGCGACGCTGTCAGATCCAGAAGTCACACAGCGTGGGAAACAGTACCTGGATCTGAAAAATTATCAGTGGATTCTTCTGGATGAACTGAAGGAGGTGCTCAAGCCTTATGAGCAAGCCACTATTTTTCTTAGTGGACAATCTTATGTCACAGCCTCTGTTCTCCCCCCCCTGCTGAAAGGTCTCCTGAAATCCACCCAAAACAGATCATTTGATTCTGCTGCCGTGAACTTGTTCCAGAACAGTGCAGAAGAGGAAATCTTGTCAAGGTGGCAGCCGGAGGTATCTGCATTTCAAGAGGATGGGAAAAATGTGTCACTCATTGCTGCTGCCCTTGATCCACGTTTCCGCAAACTGAAATTCCTTTCTCCAGAGGATGCTCTGAAACTGCAAGTAAGAGTACAGAGTGATGCACTTGAACTCAAAAGCGAGCAGAGATCACAGCTACAGCTGGCAGCTGTGGGGCAGGAAGCCTCAGAAAGTCCCCCACCAAAGAAGAGGTCTGTGTTGGACACTTTGTTGGGCACAGATTCTGAGAAGGAAGACAGCAATGAAGACGTGGACCAGGATGAGGATGGGGACAATGAGGGAGTGAGGAAAGAAGTACTGTTGTATTTTGGGGAAAACACTATCCCAAGGGACAATGACCCCCTTAAATGGTGGAAGGATAATGCAACAAGATTCCCCACACTGGCTGCTTTAGCCAAATCTTATTTGGCTGTACCTGCCACGTCAGCGCCATCTGAAAGGCTTTTTTCAGTTGCTGGAAAGATTGTCACCAAAAAAAGGGCAAGCCTGACTGCTGATCGTGTTGAAATGCAGACATTTCTCCACTCCAATGCATGACTACATCATGTCTTGAATTAAACACACACACACACACACACACACACAGTACACACACACTGAGTATTCTTAAGGGAAAAGGCAAAAAGTGGCAGAGTGTATGTTATTTTCATGTGAATGAAGAGCACTTTTTTGCAGAAAGCAAAGTAAATGTTATATTTTGTTGGTTCAAAAAGGACACCACTGCTGCTGTTAATATTTTATTTATTTTTTGTTGATAACACTTCCTTGATTCAGATTGTGTTCGTTTGCACAACAGTTTTATTTATTGAAAGACAGTATTTTATTTTTTGTTAAATGCTACCTCTAGCATCAGATTGTACTACTGTATTCAGTACTTGAATTTTGTTTTGGAATTTGGTAATTAAGAGCAATAAAAATCTATTGGAATGAAGAAATTTGTGTTTTTTCATTGAGGTACATAAATTAGCATATGTAAATTGCTATATAAGTCAAATAATGGAGAAATAATTGATAATCGAATCGAAATTGAATCGAATTGAAAAATTAATCGTTAGATTAATCGATGCATCGAAAAAATAATCGCTAGATGAATCGATTACAAAAATAATCGTTTTGCCCAGCCCTAATTTAAACAGAAGAACTAATTATTTTTCCCTCTGATATGCGACGCGCCCGCCGTAGCCGTGAGGGTCTGGGAGTGGCAATGAGCGATGTGCTCCTAGTGGAGCGGGTGGACTGAGATGGAGTTGGGGGAGGAGGAGGAAGGGGCACAACAGGAGCAGGTGGTGCGTTTGGAGACTTGAGGCGATGCGCCTTAGAGGCTGCAACAACATCGCCACCCGGTCAAGACGGGCAATAATACCTTGCCGCATCCCGGACAGTGCGGTCCGGTCTGACAATGCTGCCACGGCTTGTAGTGGGTCTGGATCCTCTGCACCTAGGTGTTTGCGCTGCTCCCTCCTCAGCTGGCCCTTGCGCACTGCTCGGCCCGTGCACACTGCTCCCGAGGCCCAGTGCGATGTCATGGGGATGCCAGCCTTAGAAACAATTGTGTCAATTTCCTCCCACGCCCATTAACCAAAGCTAATTTGAATGGATTTCTCCCATCCCCATACAATGCCACTTCTCGGTCTTTTACAGCCCTGACGAGAACGTCGGTCTCCTCGGCTGTGATCTCCGCCATGGAACAAGTGCGCCTGCTTTTAAAGGGAATGTGAGATGACGCTCTGATTGGTTTATTGCACGTTACGCCCAAACCACACCTATGACTAATGTAGCTACTTCAGACCAACCCATTTATGATTTGCGTCGGGCGCAAGAGTCATTTATCCCGCCGGCATAATAGCAACAGCGCCTGAGATCCGCCCACAAAGCTACTTGCGTTTTGCGTTTGATACTTGTGTTTCAGATCGTTAAGATAGAGCCCAAAGACTCTTTAGTCACAATGTTTAGGATTATAGTATTTCATTTGCATTGGTTAATAGAGAACAGAGAAAACTATTATGCCCTATATTGATAAAGAAATGTAGCAATAATACAGTGTCATTTGTCCCCGCAGGCGGCCTCCGTCCATGGACAAATGAACACAGTATGCATTGGGGATAGTAACACTGTTCCCCTCTCTAAAAGATCCCTACACCAAAAAAGGCTATGTGAGTATATATTTCAAAGTAAGGTTAATGTTTCCCAACAATAAAGGTTATAGCAAAGTTGTTTCTTAAGAGTAATATAGACCGGCTTCTTTTTTACCAACATAGCTAGGTGTGTCAGCTGCAAGGGG